>NC_048301.1:132905337-132952800 GCF_013100865.1 Trachemys scripta elegans | reverse complement strand
CTCAGACGAGTTGAGACAACTTTTCTTTAAATGCAGTAATAGGGAAAGAGTCATTTCTAGTTTGCTCTTCTCAGATTTGTATTTTCTTGTAACAGGATTTTCTTTAAATCTAGACACGTAACTGAGTGGTTGGTTAATCAGTCAGCTGGCTGGCTAGCAGGGATTTCAGCAGAGGAAGAGTCTGCCTGGATTCCAGCTGAAGATTCCTACAAGCAATGGAGGGAAGATGTTGTTTGAGACTCAGCAGACTGTCTAGATTTGGTGATCAATGACTCTGAGACCTAGATGAACAAAACCAAAGCTTTTGGGAACTTTCAGTTTCTTCTAGGGTGACCAGATGTCCCGATTTTATAGGGACAGTCCCGATATTTGGGGCTTTTTCTTATATAGGCTCCTATTACCCCCCACCTTCTGTCCCAATTTTTCACACTTGCTGTCTGGTCACCCTAGTTTCTTCTCACTGTATTTCTGTGGGGACTGAACTGTTCAGATTTTAATTAGTTTTCTTTATGTATAACTGTGAAGGTAATGTCTGTGGATTATAAAATAGCCATGTCATGCTGTAACAATTAGATGATTATTTGTCTCTGTCATAAGATTTTATCAAGTTATTTAATTAAATTCATTTCTTTAGTTCCTTTTGGGACTTGAATGTGGGGAGGTTGACCCTGTGCAATCCTTTCTTGAAAATCCTTAGAGACTGAACTCTGGGTCTCCAGCTACTTTCTATGGGAGTTGGGATTTTTTATTTAAGGCACTGGAGACGGGAAATGAAGTGAGGTTACAAATTGGCACCCGAACAGACAGGAACTTGAGGATTGCTCAAAGCTCACCTCTGAATTCTTTTGAGGAATAGTGCCATTACTTATAAAAGAATGTGGCATTGAATAGTATTGAATTTGTGCACTGTATTAATATTATGAAGATAATGGAAACTTGTACACAGTTAGTGTTAGATCCCTATAGGACCATTTTGGTCAATGATATGTCCCCTGTTGATAGTACAGCAGAAATGAAGAGGGCTATTAGAATCTTTGGTCATGTGACCAATGAGGCGGGTGAACGGAGAACAAAAAGATATGATTCTCTGTGAATTTGAAGACTTTTTTTGTGACACACCTAGGAAGGACATGTGTGTTGCAGAAGCTAGGGCAGAAATGGGATGCGACTCCTATTCATTTTGAGATTTTGCCATTTATATCCACTGGTTCTGTGCCCAGAGTACCTCAGTGCAGGAATCTGGGATATTCTGTGTATTCTGACAGAGGGTTCAAAACTGAGACACAGGCTGTGATTACACCTGTGGCTGACAGACAGACTAGGTGGTTAACAGATGCTACACCAGTTATAGACCACGATCCAGTAGAAGCCTCTATTCCTGCTGTGAGTCTCCCTCCTGACACGCAACAGTTTTTGTTAGAGAGGGTGCTGAAATCTGCCAATGAAACTGTGACTGGTGTGAAAATTAAACTGAAATATGTGTAAGCAGTCAGATGAGCTCTACCCTGACATCTGGTGGTGAATTATGGCGAGTGTGGAAAAGAACTCCAGGGGCTGATCTGGTTTGCATAGGCACACCCACTCGCCTGGCATGAAACAACAGCAACTGAAAGTGGTTACTTTGGCTGGTGTGGGATCCCCAGTTTTTCTATTATTGGGGGCAGGAAGAATAAAGTTTTGTTACTCTGATTCTGTGAATCAAGGCCAGTGGAACTGTTGTATGACAGAAGGACTGAGTGAGTCCTTCACCATTACCTATGTATCACTTGCTTGACAAGGGGCATGGGTTACACAACCCAGTGAATTGAGAGAGGATGTGGACAGGTATTTGTACCTGATGGTATGGGCCCTCTTTGAGGGTTTGAGACACCAATTGCACTACCTCCTCTCTCCACTGTTGAATGTCAGAGCTAACTTTGATTCCCTTAGGAGTCTAGTTACAGGCTGCTGAGCTGAATTCACTTTGGGCCAATGGTGCACTAGCACTGGGGCTCCCCTACTAACGCGTGCTGAGGACCTGTGGGGTGGGCCGTCATTACGCGCGGCTCATGAGACGCCTAATGGTCTCGGACACTATCCGTTGGTCCCGGGACATTTACACCGAGCACATCACCGGCCACCGCCAATACCAAGAGTGATACTATGAGCTGAAATTGCTAAGAGCTGAAATCACAGAAGAGCTAAAGTTATTAAGAGCTGAGATCACTGAGACTGTGTTAACTAGTGGGGGAGCCTGAAGCTATATTGCTAAGTGGCTGGCGGAGCAGCTAGCAGAGTGGAGCCTCACGGGGACGGTTGGAGCGGAGCTGAGCGACTCACAGGTCGGTGAGCAGGGCGGAGCGGCTGGAGAAGCAGCGAGCAGAGTGGAGCCTTGTGGGAGCGGCCCAAGGAACGGCTGAAGTGGAGCAGAGCTGAGCGGCTCACAGGTTGGTGAGCAGAGTGGAGCAGCTGCCAGAGCAGTTCGTGGACGGCGGGAGCAGCTCACGGGACAGCTGGTGGAGTGGAGTGGAGTGGAGTGGAGTGGCTCGTGGAGAAGGCTGCGGCGGAACCCCACGGAGAGGCAGCCGGTCGGCCTTGGATCACGTAAAGTGCCCCTTAACACTCTGCGTGCCTTCCCCCGCCCCCTGCTTGAACTCTGGGGCTGCACTGACCAGGGACAGAGACTTTGGGGGGTTGTTGGACTTTTGGGACTTTGGTGATCCTTGGGTTGCTGGACCCAAGAGACTTTGGGGGGTTGTTGGACTTTTGGGACTTTGGTGATTCTTGGGTTGCTGGTTTCAAGAACCAAAGGGAAAGGACACAGCCCAATTTGCTGGGGTGGGTTTTTTGCTCATGAAGCCTGTTTGTGGTGTTTTTTTCAATTTAATGCTGATGTCGTCTACCTCATGTTATTAAACATTTTCTGTTACACAGACTCCGCGCTTGCGAGAGGGGAAGTATTGCCTCTTAGAGGTGCCCAGGGGGTGGTATGTAATTGTCCCAGGTCACTGGGTGGGGGCTCGAGCCGGTTTTGCATTGCGTTATTGAAACGGAACCCCTAGATACAGAACCCGGCCCTTGTTGCTGCCAACTTAGATGGGCAGAAGGGTTACATATGGTTTTGGGTAGTTCACCCAGACCCAGTGGAGAAGAAGATTATCCTACTTGGCGAGCACAAGCCAAAGAGACAACGGAAGACAGTGAGATTTCTGACAAAGTCAAAAGGAGGAAGATTATTGAAAGTTTATTACCCCCCAGCATTGAAGGTGGCTTTAGGAGCTGGTAACAAGGCATCCGGTGTAGAATGCTTTGATATTTTAGAGAAGGCATATGGAAGTGTCAAACGCATCTGAGCTTAAGGCTCAATTTTCTGAGACTCACTAGAGAACCACCTTCTACGTACCTGACTGGACTACACACATTAGTCCAAGAAGTTTTGGAGGCCAGTGGGGTAAAAGATACTGAATTGGACTCATATACAAAATCAATTTTTCCGTGGTGGTTGGCATGAATCCTTATTAAATGCACTCTTATTAAAAGGGATTAATTGTAGTGGTAGAAAAAAGAGCATCTCTTATGCCACACTCCTTTTTGAGGTGAGATCCATTGAAAGGGAGCACTCTGATAAACAGAAGAGAGAACTTCAACAAGAACTAGAAGAAAAAGGAAGGCCTTTGAGTAGGAGTAGTTTGCAGTTGATGAAAGCCTATGAAAATACTCCCAGTGCCCATGAAGAAGTCACTGCAATAGACTGGAAGAAGAAATATCTGCAGGCTGAGCAGCAGTTGGAAGGACTGCAGTTGACCCAGCCAAGTTCTGAAATGTCCATTGCAGATACACGATATACTCCTCAAAGACCCAAAGAATTTAATAAACAAGCAATACCAAGATTTAACAGAAGAAATCCTTTATGTTTTAACTGTGGGCAAATAGGACATTTTCAAAATGAATGTCAGAATTCTCCTGACCCCAATTTAATACATCAGGAGCTGACTGGTAGACATTCAAATCAGAGCAAGTTTGAGCCAGCAAGAAAAGAAACTAACTCCTCTCAGAGCAAGGCTGCTAGTCAATGGGTTCAGGAGACAGATGTTACCCAAATGGGTGTCAGTGAGGCCATCCGGCAGTTAGGGGGACCTGCTTGTCATGGCTCTGTATACCTAGGTGGAGTAAAGAGTACCTGCCTAACAGATACTGGTTCTCAAGTTACTTGCATATGTGAAACTTTCCGTAATGAGCATTCATCTTATCGAAAGTTACAGGCAATTGGCAGTATAGTTCAGATAGAAGGGGCAGGAGGGCAAATGGTTCCATACCTGGGATACAGAACCTTGAAGATATGATTCCCAAAGTTCGGCTGTGGGACTAACAAACAACACGTGCTGGTGCGTAAGAAGACCGGAGCCCTTGGGATGGTGGTGGATTATAGAAAACTGAACAGCATTACCAGAAAGGATGCCTATCCATCACCCAGGATAGAAGAAACCACAAAAGGATTAAGGTCCTTAACTGCAAAACTAGATCCCCGAAGCTCCCTGATCAGCTGCCCCCTCACCCTGTAGATGCCTGCGTGTGTGGGCACGTGCCCAGGCACCTGAGTCCTGACCTCAGAGCCTGCGGCCTGACAGATCCCCAAACTGGGCCTCAGCTGCTTGGCCTTTGCAGACAGTTGGGTCCCCCCCAAAACACAGCCGAGGTGGGGTACTGCCTCCCCCCTTGCACTCACTAGCCCAGTGGTTGGAGCAGTCACCTCCATGTGGGGTGCCTGGGGTCAAGCCACTGCTCCAAATGAGGCCACAAGGTGACGTTCAATCTCCCACCTCCCTGCTGTGTGCCCGGAGCCCTGGGCCAGCGTCTCCTCCACATTTGTTGGAGAAATCAGGGGATGACATAGCTCAGTCTCCTCACTCCTGGAGCAGGTTCACAGCTGGGCCTCCCAACTGGAGCTAGATAAGGGCAGAGCTCCCTGGGCAGGCCGGGCTTAGCGCATACCCTCCCCATGGCATTTCCGAGGGGTCGCTCAGCAGGCTGGCCTCCAGGGAGCCGGGTGGCAGCAGGAGGGCACCTACACTTAGGCCCAGGGAGGGGGAGATCCACAAAGGGGGCTCAGGTGTTGTCAGGCTGCACTTAAGTGCCCATCGGTGCTCTGGGGGGCAGGGGGAGGGTATGTAACCCACACACCTTCTGGGTGTGGAGTTCTGGCCCAGCTAGTGGCATTGCGCCCACTTAGAAGGGAGGGGGGCGGAAATGAGTCTGCTCTACAGCCTTAGCTAAGAGCCAGTTGGCTTTTAGCTCATGCACTAAGCTTCCAAGGTCCCAGGTTCCATCCCGGACAAGCCCCCACGTGTAACAGTGACAGACCCCGGTCGTCAGCAGGCGGGATCGAACCTGGGACCTGTGGAGCTTAGTGTATGGCTCTTAAGTCTGCGCTACAGCCTTAGCTTACCTCTCTGTCTCTAAGTGGTCTCAGTGTCACTAGAGCGGACAGAACACCACACCCAGAAGGTGTGGGGGTTACAGGTAAATACAGGCAGGGACGAGGTGCTCAGATACTGCAGCGATGGGGGAGTCCTAGAAATAGTGAGTGAATGGGATTTGTTGTGACTTCTTGACTGTGCCTGGAGGCCCCCCTCAGCTGTGGAGGGGACGTTTAGTGAGGGTTGCTGGTTGTTCCCACTAGTAAGCTGTCTCCCGCTGTCCCAGCCTGCTGCCTCCTTGTCGCAGGCTGAGAGATACAGCACTGGCCTGGTCTGCCGGGGCTCTCCTGAGCGCCACGGCTCTGACCTCTGCTTCCTTCCTTTCAATCGTAGTCCTCAAAGGCTTGCAGCAGGACAACAAGTCCTAGGTCTGCTGCCTGGCTTCTCAGACCATCCTGATCCTAGATGCCTTCAGGGACCAACCCCCCTCCGGCTGCAACTACAGACCTTCGCCCGCAGGATCAGAAGGATGTGTGCTAGGTAGAGCCCAGTCACTGGAGCTGCCGGCTGCCCCTGCTCCGCTAAAAGCCAGCCTCCCTCCTTTGGGGCTTCGTGAGCCTGCCTGAGCAGGGCTCTTCCCACCACTCTGGCTTCTTCCCCATCAGCCGCCTGCCCCGCTGTGTGCAATCCCTCCTCCTACAGAGCAGCCCTAATCCTCAATTTCATTTTGATGCGTTTATTTATGAAGATAGTGCAAGGAACAGACACCTCCATTGGAAAAAAACATGTACAGCATGAGGCTTAAATAACCCCATTTACAGTAATACATCGAGGTATAAAATCTATACACACCTTGTCCTATACACAGAACACAGACCGCGCCGCTGGGTCCCACAACCCATACAGAGAGAAAAGCCTCAGCAAGCACTGACATCTCTAAAAACATCTCCGGGCAAGAAAAGGCACCTGCTGTTTGCAACACTTGTACAGTATAGACACAGGGTGAGGGCGACACTCAGTGACCAGAGTTAGGTCTGCTCCATCTCTACTGTCTGAGGTTCCATACACAGCTGTTCACCCTCAAAATGCAGGGTGGGGATAAGGTTACTATCCCATCACCAAAAGAAAGAACCTCAATGTAAAGCAGTGCTACTTCCTGTGCCTGGGGTGGGGGAGAAATCACGCAGACGACTACACGAAAGGCCAGGCATCATCCCAGGGTAAAGCAGGGCTGTAGTGTAATGTGGAGGAGCCCCTGGATGAACAGGGTGAGGCATGGGACAATACAGCTAGGAGTTGCAGGGCTGGGCACCAGAAGAATCGCCGGGTGGAACTTTGGAGCATGGCAGGGAGGGGTGGAAGGATCCCTGCTCTGGGTCAGTCCCAGTGCCAATGACCCACTGCCTTTGCAGAGGCACGAGGCCACCGATGAAGGCCGTTCGTCCTACTCCCCTGGGTCTCGCAACCCAGCTCCCCCAGGAGAGAAGCTTTGCCCAGGAACGTTAAAGCAAGCAACTTTGTTGTTAAGGGTGAGACGGGAAGGGGAGACACTGACCATGTGATGGCACCAGTCAGCTCAGAGAGAAATCTGACCCTTGTGCTCTTTGGGGGAATCGTACCTGAAATGGGGGTCAGCGGGCGGCATGATGGGAATGCGGTCGGCAGTGCGAGGGGGTGGAAAGGCTGATTGTAAAGGACCAGGAAGGAAGCAGGGTCCTGGGAGAGGGTCAGTACCAGGCCATCCCATTGCTCATGAGACTCCACTTTCCAAATAGTACGGCCCCAGGTCTGTAACCCTTTAGCTGGGGAGCACTGACAAGTGAAGGCCCCTGCCTCAGGCACCCGTCCCTGCCCAACATAAGGGCTGCAGAATGGAGCCGCCAGCAGGGGGTTACTATTGTGTCCTGAGGAGCATGAGGGATGGGACCTGTCGGAACCACAGGCTTCCCCCAAGGCTTTGGGGGCTAAAGGAGTCGGCTTCTGAAGTGGACACTGTGCCCTGTCGCCAGTGATTAGTGGGAACGGGGCTAGCACTCTGGCTGTATGGTGCTAATAGCTAATTGGGGGCCTGAAAGGGGTGAGCCGTGGGGTGCTAGACCTTAGTCAGCCCTACCCTGCAGCGCACATGGTAGCAGATGGGACAGAGTGAGTCCCAGCTCCAGGAGGGTACCGCAGCCAGTGCTGCGAACGGAGCTGCACGGCCCGTACAGCCGGGAGAGGACAAGGGTGGAGCATTTGGGGCGGGGAGGAGGTGGGGAGAGTCTGGCAGGAGTCTAACGAGAAAGCAGAGCAAATAGTGCAGCAACCGCGAGTTCAATTGTCTCCACTGTCAGTTAGGGCCTGGCCCCCTGGAGAGATCTGCATGAACAGGGGCTGCACTGACAGCAGGTGAGGGAACAGGGCTCCTGGGTGCCACGCTAGGGGTACATGCAGTGCCCTGCAGTGTAAACAAAAAGGAAAGTCATTCCAGGCAGCTCAGACTTTAACTTACATCATCTCCCCACTGGTCAATTTCACCATCCGTCTGCAGGAGGCGCCATTGCTGCAGTGGCCTTGAGGGCTACCTGTGCTGACCTGTCCCTCCCATTGAAGGCCAGTGGAGCCACTCCCTGAATTCAAACCCCCTTCACGTGCAGTGCGTAGGGGAAGGCAGCCAATGGCCGGTCAAGTCTTGGATGGTTTCAGGGCCAGAAAGGGGGATGGAGAGAGAGGAGGTGGGAGCAGGGTGGAGAGAGGTTGATGGTCAGATGCAGATGCCATTTGTAAGGGTGTAGGTTACGCATCCATAAATGAGTGTGTGTCTATGGGCCTGACTCTGGCGGCCCCACAGACTCTACACAGAATCAGGGCTAGGGAGACGCAGCTGACTGCAGTTCCCAGGCCTGCATCCACGTTGGGCTCTTTTCAGCCCCTGAGTTACTGCTCTGAGTTACAGCCCTGTTCACTCCCCACCCCCGGGTGCTGGTGCCAACACCAAGGAGATTCGTGGGGGTGAATTTGTCTCCTGAGCCCTCGCTGTCCTGCCCTGTTATCTGCTTCCCAGAATAGACACACCCAATTAAACTCTCCCAGCTCACACACTGTCACCATTATTGTCACCCACTGCCCCTGCATGGAGGCATTTGTTCCCCATCTCCCCACCTTACATGGTAACAACAGGATGATTGTATCCAAAGGGACCTCTTGATTTGTACTGTTCTTTTGCCTGTGCTGCTGCCTGAAAGCACAACCATGTGCAATCACGAGCAGGCAGATTTTGAAGACAAGGAACAAAATATGACTCCTTAGTTCTTCCAAGAGGCTAATGCGCCCAGCTACCAAAGACAGCAGGGGTACATCGGGGGTGTGCTTTGAGTTACTGGCCCCCAGAAGGGGTGCAGCATATATAGTTTAGGGGAATGTGCTTCCTCTTTGATTGTACATTACAAAGCTGCCCCTTATTCCCATGATTAAGTGGCATTGTGCTTTCAGCTGGGGCTGGTCCAGTATTTGCTCCCTGGTTATGAAGGAGAGTTTTGTGGCTAAAAATCCAGGGAGCAGATCCTCAGCTGCTGTAAACCATCCTCAATCTATCCATGAAGCTGTGACCATTTTCACCAGCTGAGAATCTGACCTGAGGGCCTTTGGATTCAGAAAGAAATGGACATTAATCCGGCGGCTGGGAAAGAGTCTCTGTTAGGGGCCATTTCAGCCAAACACAAGCTGTATACAACATGAGCTTAGGGGAAACGCCATACCCCTGCTCTCACATGGGTCCTGAATATGATGCCACAGGAGGCTCTTGTTAAATTAGGGTTAAGTGCAGCCAGATCATGGTAAAATCGGTCACTGCATGGTTCCAGACAAGGAGCCATTCCCAGGTGGCCACAGCCAGCATCAGGACCAGGAGGATCATGAGGGCGCATATCGATTTCACTAAATCTCAGAGGGCCCCACTTCCCAGGTCCTCAGCTTCAGCCGAATCAGCGTCAGGCTACGTCAGTGCTTTCAAGAACAGGCAGCCGGGGGCTTGGCCCAGGCCCTTCTGGGCTCGCAGCAGGGTTATTGTGGGTTCGAGAGGCATTCCGATGTCCGCCCGGCCCACGCTGGCTCAGGGTGGCATTCGGACTCCTCTTGACAACCTGCAGACAGGGTCCCCATGTAAGAGTCAGGGTCATGATTTTCAAGAGCGGCTAGTTGTTTCAGGGGCCCAGCCCATGACCTCTTAAAGAGAAAGCCCTGAGCACCCCCTGTCTGGAGGTCAGGCCCCTGTCAAGTGTCAAGTTGGGCCCTCCAACAATCAGAGGCCCTTTTTCAAAGGCCAAGGGGGGCATTTTTCAAGCAGAGCAAGGTGCGGTATGTCACTGCGATGCTAAGGCAGGACAAGCCCCCAGGACCCGAGTGGTTCAGCAACGCAGGTGTCAGCAGACTGTGTGTTTCCAGGACAAATTCAAGTTTCAAAATCATAAAAAAAAAAAAAAAAAGGCTCAGACCGTGAGGTAGCTTAACCAAAAGAACCCCCCATATGACACCCCTCCAATGAAAAAAGACCGCAGGTGCACACACAACTACAGTACAACACGGCCCCCACCTGCTCTCCCTGCCACACAGGGAGAGGAGCCGGCAGGGACACCTCAGGGGAAGGGCTTTTCCCAGCACACGGGAGCTGACAGTGGACACACGCCAGGTGCTTTGAACTGGATCATATGATGCCGGCTGGCTGGGCGCCAGCCATGACCTTGGGACAACTTGGGAGGAAATTTCCATCTTTCAACCTGCTTGTTCCTATTGACCTCCTGTGGGGTTTTGCTGGCCAGGAACGCCACGAGATGCAATCGCTTGGTGCGAGACAGAGGCCCAGCCCCCATGAGCGCTCGGTCTTGCAACGTACTGCGGGTCACTCGTTGCCTGGGATAAGCCCCGAGGGAAAGAATCGGGGAATCCCAAGAGGTGGCCACTGGGCTACATGCCAGTGAAATCTTCCCTTCTCGTGCAGCGACCCCCACTGAGCGCCTGATCCAAACTCCATGGAGGTCAATGGAAGACTTTCGGCTGGCTTCGGATCAGGCTCTTAAAGAGCAGATGAAGCCCCATTAAAGCAGAGACACCACTGCCCTGGCTGCCTCCTGCCCCCAGAGCCAGTCACACCTGCCAGGGCAGAGCGGATGTCAAGTGTTACCCCATGACAGCAGCTGCATTCGACAGCCGTTGTGCCAAGCAGAGACTCAGACATCCTCCTCCAGCGTACAGACCCCCCACCCACGCACCAGTGACATGAGTGGCGACTCAGAGCCCCTAGCTCCCATCCTCTTCATTTCAGACAATTCACGTTTGCTTGTCCCTCTTGTTGCCAAATGGAAAAAAAAAATCCATCTTTTCTCTCCCAGCCAGTTTAGTCTTGTTCCATGGGGGGGTGGGGGGGGATCTTGGATATAACCCACTCTCTCGGTAGCTGGAACGCATCACTTTAATATGCGTTCCCCTCCCCCATGGCATCGGCAGAGCCCTGGGGATGCTTCTCCTTTCGTTGGGGGCAGGAGTGGGAGAATGATGGGTGGTTGTCAGGCGTAGCTGAGCAAACCAAGTCACTGTGTTTGGATCCCCCAGAGCCAGCATCCTGGCAGGACTTCCAAGCTCCCCATCCCGGTCAGTAGCCAGATGCTCAGAGGCATGATGGAAATGAACACGTTTTCCCACCTCAGGCCTGGTCCCCACTAAGTCCCCACTTCGGACTAAGGTACGCAAATTCAGCTACGTTAATAACGTAGCTGAATTCGAAGTACCTTAGTCCGAACTTACCGCGGTCCAGACGCGGCCGGAAGTCTTCCCCCGTCGACGCCGCGTACTCCTCTCGGCGAGCTGGAGTACCGGCGCCGACTGTGATCACTTCCGGGATCGATCCGGGATCGATTTATCGCGTCTTAACCAGACACGATAAATCGATCCCAGAACATCGATTGCATGCCGCCGGACCCTCCGGTAAGTGAAGACAAGGCCTTAGAAACACTGCTTTGTTTCCACAGAGCAGCAGCCATTGGAGGCAATTTTTACTTTGTCCAGCAGGGGGCGATCAATCACAGTTTTTGTAGGGTTTGCTACTGCAAGACAGGGCAGCTGGATTATCAAAAGGCAAAACAAATAAATAAAGAGGCTGCTGATGTTTAGAAAGTGGAAACATTTCCCATTCAGTTTATAAGTTTGAAAGGAGGTCAAATCTGGGGTAAGAACCCCTTGGTGTTGTCCTTCGAGCTGCCGTGTAGAAGGACACCAGGGGAAATCACCTGTTAACCAAGGATACTGACACTCTTGGATCCCAGAGAACACACAATCCATTGCTGATGGAGTTAGCTGAAGAGCCAACACTTCACTGCCCCCAGCACATCAACGGGAATCAATCCGTAAAACCAAACTCCAGCCGCCGCTTCCTACGTGACGTGCGGAGCGACACAAGAAACGCACCTGGGGAAAACGGCCAGCCTGCTGCGGTTCCCTCAGGTCCGTTTCGCGGCAAGTTCTGCACCCCCAGGGCGTTAAGCAGCAGCGAGAAGCTGGCTGACGAAGGGTGCGACTGCACTAGGCATTGGCTGCGTGGGACTGGGACGCCTTAGCCAGTCCTTAGGGGAGGGAGTGAAGGTAGCGAAAGACCCCAGTGAAAGTGAGTCCATGTGCTCTGGGGAGTGCAGCGCTGTGGGGTGCCCACGTGGCTCTGGCAGCTGCAGGCACTTGGCTGCGGATGCCCCAGAGGAAGGGGGGCACCCAAGCATGGCGGAAGATGGTGGCGAGAGACCTTACGGAATTTTGACCTTTATAAAACCCAAATCTGGGGTGACCTTGGTGATTTAGTGTCTCGTGCCAGACTGGCAGTGCAGGGGGTGGCAAGCAGAGCATGGGCAGGCCATGGGCAACCCCTCATTGCCCCCCCAGCTCTGCTAATACACCTCAAGTCTCATGTGGGCCCCTCCCGCTACCCCAGTCCTCCCCTTCATCCAGCTCCATTCTAGCCCTGCCCCGCTCCCTGCTGCCGATCCCGTCCAGAGTGCCCCACGCTCTCTGCCTTTGCCAACGCACCTCTCTCCTCTCCTGACCATATAACCACCCCCTGCCCGCCCTTCCACTATTCTAATCCCAGACCTCTCCCGAGCCAGGCCCCACAGGCCTGCAGGCAGGGAACTGCCCCAAGCAAACCTAAACCCCTCCTGTGAGATGGTGCGGAGAGCTTAGCCCTTTTCCCAGCATTAAAGCCTTTCACGGCTATTAAAAATCCCCAGGTCCCAATCTGTTCTCAAGGGTGCTTAAAACATTCTTTAAAACCCCACTATAAAAGCTTCGATCCCTTCCCGCAGCAGCTGGGAATGAGCTAGTCCCACGCACAGCAGAGATGGCACCAAGCCGGGTGTCCAAATGGGCAGTGAGGGGACCACAGGGAAAAGTGAACAGACCAGTGCGGAATTAAGGCTCAGTCAGATCAGGGGGTACCTAGAGTGAACAGATCCAGAAATTCCGCTTTTCCTTGGAGACGCCCACAGGGATTTTCCCCAGGTGCCAGCTTCCTTCTCTCCACCCCCGGGGCAGAAGGGGGGGGCGTCCTGGCTCCGAACGAGGTGGGTCAGATGCAGAGGTCGACAATTGCCAGGCCGCATGCGGATTTGGTCAGGAGACCCAGCAATGGAGCGACTGCCGGAGCCCCTTGCAAGGAGCCCCAGTGCAGTGCCGGGGTTCGGAAGCCGTCTTTGGGAGCGTGTCATTCCCCAGCGGTGCTCCATGCACCCTGCTGGTGCCAGGCTGGGGTCGGCAGCACACCAACCCTCTCCGTATTTTGGTACCGAACGGCAGATCCCAGCTCTGCTGAACGACGAAGTGTGGAGAGGGGCCTGCAGCCGCTTGCAGAAGGAATGAGACCCCAGGCACCCAAGAGGTGCAGAGGCCAGCAGCAGGATGCAGGTGGCAGGATCCCTCTCGCACATCCAGGCTCTGGGGCTGCTGAACGGGCTGCGGGACAGACTGGAATGATTCCGTTGAGTCTCTCAGCTCGGGATCCTCCCCGTGGCTGGCAAGGCCATGTACCGAAGCACTGCCTGGCCACACCCCGGTCAGCAGAAAACCCTATGCATCATGGAAACCCAGCGTGGGGCTGGACGGGAACGACGCCCCCTAGCTGTGGGAGCTGGCAGTTCACAAAGCCCCAGCTGAGACGCCGTCACCCCAGAGTCCTGGAAACTGGAGCACACACAGGCCAGGCCGCTCGCAGCTCTTCACAGCCAGGGAGAGGGGCTGGGGCCTGGGCCCACCAGGGAGCCTGACAGTCCCCCTGGCTCCGGTCTTTCCAGTGCCTAGGTCGGGCCGTTCAGCAATCTTCTCCGGCTCCAGAGCTTCACCGTCAGGTCGCTGGGGAAGGAAGAGAGAGGAAGTGAGGCCGGGGGGCTGCCCCCACCCCAGCTGGGAGAGGTAGCACAGTGAGTACAATCAGCTACGGGCCACGCCCTACCCCCAACTCCCCCGCCCCCAAATGCATCACACTGCAGCCCAGGAGAACCAGGCCGCTGTGCCCCAGGCGGGCGGGCACCGGCGCAAGGAGGGAGCAGATGCGCCCAGCTGCCCGCCAGTGGGATAATCCCCCAGAGCGCCAGTAACGGGGCACTCTACCAGAGCGCAGGCTCAGCCAGTGGCACCTCACTGGCAGTGGCCAGTGACGCAGCGGGGGGTGGGGATGGGGCGGGGATCCCCCCAGCAGTGGCCCAGGAGGAGCAGTAGTCAGATGGGCAAACCCCATGCAGCACCGAGCCGGCCGCTGGATCCAATCACCTGGGGGGCAGGAGGGGCCAAGAGGACAATCTCTTCTTGCAAAGAGCTCTACAAGGGGGGAAAATCCAAAAGAATCTCATACCGTTAAGAAGCACCTGAGACCAGAGTGGAGAGAGAAGAGACAGAGAGAGAAAAGGAAAGAGAGCCGGAGATGGAGTGAGAGCCAGAGAGAGCAGGAGGAGCGTCAAGGCAGAAGCTAGTGGCACGCCCCTTTATGGCAAGGACGCGGTGAGGAAGGCAGGGGGTGAGCTAGGGTGACCAGACGTCCCGATTTTATCGGGACAGTCCCGATATTTCCTTCTTTGTCCCGCGTCCCGACCGATGTTCGGTCAGGACGCGGGACAAAAAAGCAATTTTGCCCTCCGCTCCGGCGCTCACGCCCCCCCCACCCCAACTCCGCCCCCTCCTTCCCCCATTGGATCTCTCCATGGAGGGAGGAGGTTAGGAGGAGGGTCGGGCAACTACTAGGAGCGTGGGAGGGGAAGGGAAAGTTGCCACGGCCCCGCTGGGAAGGAGCCGCTGGAGCGCAGCCGAGTGGGAGAGGCGCGGGGCTCCCTGCCGGCGGCGGGACGCGCCGCATGTGCCCACGGCGGGCTGTGGGGCGGGAGGCTCTGCAGGGCTGGGAAAAGCCCTGGCTCCTGCCCGTTGCCCAGCCTGGAGCCCCTCAGGCGACCGGCCGCTGCTGTGGCTCGGCTGTGCCAGCCCTGGCCCCTTGCACGCCCGCGCCGCGGCCAGCCCCAGACTTTGCTTCTTGTCCCCCCCCATGCCCTCTTTATCCCTAGCCCCTTCTGCATCGGGGCCAGCTTTTGCCCTGGGGTGGGCAGCACGTGCGCCTGGCGCGGCTGGGGCCTGCTAATGCCCCCCGCCCCTGCGAAACTGCTTTTTTTTTTTTTGCTCCGCCGCCCTTTTTTTTCTCCCCCCCCCCCCCCTCCGCCCCTCCCCGCGTCCCGATATTTCATCCCTGTGATCTGGTCACCCTAGGGTGAGCCCCGGCACGTAAGTCCATAGCTTTACCCGGCAGTCACTGCGGCACAGAGAGAAACAGAGCGGGGAAGAGAGGAAGAGAAAGGAAAGGAGAAAAGAGGAGATCAGAGACGGTGCCAGCGACATTGTGAGCCCGGGGACCCTCTCTGGGGGCCAGGGCTGTGCCCAGGGGCTGGGGAGCGGAGGGAGGGGGCAGTGGCACTCTCATTGGAGATGCACAAGGTGCCCTCGAGGAGGAGCTGGTGCCCGGCAGGCAGGAAGCCCGTTCTCTGTGCTGAGGGTGGCAGGGCCAGCAGCACCAGGTCTGGCTAGTCCTGGCACGTCGACGGAGCTGGCAAGAGCATCCCAAAAGCATGGTGGGGCAGGTCAAGACCAGCGCTCGGCATAACGGGATGGGGCAGAGGAGCCTCACTGTGAGGCAAACCGCCTGTAGCCCAGCTCCAGCGCTGTTCCCGTCCCTCGCTCCCAGTGCCATTCCGGGCCCTGCCACATGGGGGGAGCAACAGTGGGTTTGGAGAGCTCCTGCAGCTCTGCTGCACTGGGGTGAGTTGGGGGTCAGACCTCCCTCCCCCATGCTGCAGGGGCCTAGCCCAGCCCACTGCCCTCATCTGGAAGCAGTGAATATGTGCTTGGAATTGGTGCAAATGGCATTGATGGGGCTATCGTGGCCCTTGATCTCCCCAACGGGTGTGAAGTTCTCCACGTTCCAGACCTTCACCACACCCCCGCGGCAGGCGCTCAGCAGCATGGGGCGGCCGGGGACGAAGGCCAGGGCGCAGACCCAGTCCTTGTGCGCGTTGGGGATTTGCTGGCAGGCACAGAGACAGGGCAGAGCCAGTGAGCGCCCACGATCCACGCTGCCAGCCGGGGCCATCAAGACCCAAACTGCCCCCTGAGCTCCAGGGCAGGGTCAGGCCAGCAGCCAGAGCCAGATGCTGGGTTTGCAGCTGGCTGCTGGCTCTGTAATGGGCTGAGACAAACCCCCCACATCTGTACCGTGGCTGAGAGCTGGAATTTTTAAGCTCCGCTCGATTTCTCATCAAGCAGCAGCCGAGGATTTGAATTGCTCGCGGTCTGGTTCACAGTGAGACACATCACAGGCCCGATGTGGCCGGTCAGCTTCCCGATAGGCTGCAACCTACAAGCAGGAGCCCGGGGCGTCAGGGTCTGGGGTGCGCTCAGCAGGAGGCGCTCGTTCCTGCAGGCCCTTCGCTGGCCCTGTCTCCAAGGCTCCCAGCAGGGACCCTTCCAGCCCCAGGCCCCTCTCCACCATCCCAAGTGTAAGCGGGGGAATGGTCCCGCTATTGTGGGGAACTTTCCTGGCTTCTGCACTACCCCGGTGAAGAGGGCTAGCGAAAGGATCCGAGTCCTCGCTCCCACTTCCTTTACCCAGAGGCCTCCCTGCCCTTGAGGACTTCCCTTCCACTCTCCTGTCTGGCAGAGTCCTCATAAACCCCGACAAGGCTGGGCCCAGGATTCCTGGGGGGCTCGACCCCCAACCCTGCGGTGGTCACCCAGGACAGGGGCTAGGGTGTCCCCACTCCGGGGTACTCTCTCTGCACTGGGCACCTCCCTGACCCACTGATCATTTCATACAATTTAAAGCAAATACAAGTTGTTTAATTAACAATTAATTTTAAAAAAAGAATAAGGAAAAATGGGAAAGGTTAGAGGAAAACACATCACCCTGCTCTGTGGCAGGGAACATTACAACCAGTGTCTCTGGAACGTCAGGGCAGTTCAATCTGTTCCTTGTAGGTCCCAGGCCTGCTTCTCAGGCCCTGTCTGTGCTGCAGAGACGCTGTGGATTGGACACTTGCTCTGGCGGTGGCCACACGCTCTCAGGCTCTAGGTGGCAGGACCCTTTTTCCCAGCGTCGCCCCTGCCCAGTCGGGGTTATGATCCCCCTGCAAGTCTGGCCTGCAAGGCCTCTTGGCTGAGGCGTCTCCCTGTGCTGGGCCCACTGCCCAGGGTCCCCCTCACTCTCCCCAGCTGCTCACCGCACTCGGACTGCACACGGCTCCGGACTGCCCCAGCCCCAGCCCCAGCTCCGGACTGCTCCAGCCTCAGCTCCAGCTCCGGACTGCCCCAGCCCCAGCTCTGGACTGCTCCAGCCTCAGCTCCAGCTCCGGACTGCTCCAGCCCCAGCTCCAGCTCCGGACTGCCTCAGCACGGCTGCTGCTGCTGCTCTGCCTTCAGCTCCCTGGGCTGCTTCTCTGGCCTCTCTGGCTCTGGTTGCTGCAGCTCTGCTCCCAGGACAGCTCTGCTCTGCAGGCTGCTTCTGTGACTCTGCTCCCAGCTCTGACCTGCTTCCTGGCTGCTTGTCTGGCCCCTCTGGCTCTGGTTGCTACAGCTCTGGTCCCAGGGCAGGTCTGCTCTCTCCGGGCTGTGCTCTGGCTTTTGGGGCTGCAACTCTGCTTCCAGCAGCTTAGCTCGGGCCCCTGCACTCTCCTTAGCTCGGCCCCACTCTGTCTGACTCAGGCCATTCCAGTTTCCACGGAGGACGGGACCCACCCTGGCCTCCTGACTCTCTGATTAGCCTGCCCGCCCTGTCAATCAGGCTGATCTGGAGCATTGGCCTCTCCCCATTGCCCCTGGGGACTGTCAGTCTCAGGCTCCTGATTTGCCATCGACCCTTCCCCTTTCAGTGCTGGGAGCTAGCCAACCAAAACACCCCACTGAATGTTAGTAAGGGGGCAACAGTCCCCTTACACAAGCAGAAGTGGGGACCTCGGGCTCTGGGGCGCAGAGCACAGAGCAATCTCGGGGATACCACATCCCTCAGCACCATGGACCGTGATCGTGGCCTTGGGCTAGGGGCAGGGAGCTGGGCTCAGGTGCAATGTCAGGGGGTGACCAGCTTGTCCTCTGAGTCCCTAAGGCAGGGGCAGGGAGAGCTACGGCTCGCAGGCTGGATCCAGCCCGTTGGTTAATTTCATCTGGCCCGTGGCGCCCTCTCCCACCACCCGCTGCAGGGGAAGCCCCAAGCCTCCGCGCCCCCCTGGTGGGTGAGTGGCCCGTGATTGATTTTTTCTGTGGGTCAATGGCCAGTGACAGAGAAAAGGTTCCCCACCCCTGCCCTAAGGGCTGCAGCTGGGAGAGGAGCACTGGGTCCTGCTTTCAGCCACCCTTGGGCGTGATCAGCAGCTGCTGGGGCTGATGTAGTGCAAAGCCCAGGAGCAAACAGGTTAAGCTGCTCCACGCTGGGGTTTGTGCCAGTGCAGCTTCCCCCGGTGCCAGTCCAAATCCGCCCCTTCCTCAATAACACAGCTTCCAGCCGGGAGGGAGCGGGCCCCTGCCCAGAACGGCTGCTCCCTCTGCCTACGCAGCACCCGTCTCTCTCCCCACAAGAGCTGTCCTCACCTGGGAGCCCAAGCTAGCCCCGCACGGACCTGTTGAGCTCCCAGATGCGGACGGAGTTCCCAGTGGCGGCATAGAGCATGGTACCGGCAGAGTTGAGCGTGATCTGGCTGATCTAGTGCTCACCCTGCACGCTGGTGATGGTGCGGGTGCTGGTCCCAGCACAGGCATCCCCGGAGATCACCTGACCCGAAGAGCTAAGCCAAAGAGACAGAAACAGGTGATCCTCAAGGCAGAGACCCTCGTGAGAGGGAGGGGACAATTTACACAGTGTGGAATGGAAGATCTAGTCTGTTGTGGACTGATTAGAAGGCTGGAGAGCGTCTGTCCCCAGCCATCTATAGGGGGAAGCAACGCCACTTCCTGGCCACATGCAGTGCCAGTGGTGCCAGGATGAGACCCCCGCTCAGCCCCACGTCCCCTCAAGCCAGGAGCAACAGCACAGCAAGGGTGACCCAGGCAGCAGGTTTTGGGGGGGCGTCCCCAAGGGAGGTACCTTGCCGCGCAGCCAGCCAGACCCCTATCAGCAGGCATGCCCGCTCCACGCCCAGAGCGGAGCGACACAAACCCCACCCCTGGCCTGGAGTTGATGTTGACAGGCAGCCCAGGCACGGTCCCGCCAGTCAGATTTTAGGCCTCGGGAGGGACTGCCGGCAAAGAGACGTCTCAGTCTGTGGCTGGGCACCAGAGAGAGGGGCTGATTCGCTGGGGTCTCGAAATGGTGCTGGCAGCTGCAGATGGGTCATTACCCATCCCTGATCAAAGCAATCGTAGGGTGCACGATGCCCCCTGAAAAAGACGAGAGGCGCAACTGCCCTCAAGCCACGGAGCCTCCGCGAGCCAGGCCAGGCTAGAGCAACCAGCATTGCAGCATTCCTAGACTCAGGGCTGCAGACTGGCCCAGCCCCCTGGCCTTTGCAATGCTGCCCGGGGTGCAGGACGCTGGCAGGGCAGCGTGTCGAGCTTGGCCAGGCCCACAGGGCAGCCTCAGTGCACCAGGTACTTACTTGAGGGTGCGGACGCACTTGGCCGAGTCCTGGATGTCCCACACCTTGATGTAGGAGGTGGAGACGGTGAAGACCAACCCTGAGTGGCTGCAATACTTGATGGACACCACATTATTGGGGTGGCCCTTCAGCGAGGCGATTTCCTGGCCTGTCACCAGGTTCCACATTTTGCAGCTCCAATCTGTGGGAGGAGGCAGGAGCATGTGATGCTGCGGGACCTTCCTCTCCTCAGCAGAGGAACCACATGGCTCCCCTCTCACCCCACTGCCTCCCCCTGCTCCAAGGAGTCCCAGGAGTGAGAGGGGAGCTCAGTCCTCGTGGCCCATCCAGCCCCTGGCATCCCAGAACTGCGGACGGGGGGAAGGTCTATCAGAGCCAGGTGCGAGGTGAACATCCGGCCACTAGGGACCTGGCAGAGGCCCCAACAACTCACTTCAGGGATGTCACCACACAGCTGTTCAGCCTAATGACTCGTGCAGCATTGCTGCCCTCTGCTGGAGGGACCCAGAACTGCTCCGGCCTGATGTGGCGTTTGGTGCTCTCAGGCATGCTGGTGCCATCCGAGCAGCAAACTAGGGAGAGCAGGTCCCTGCTCCATGGGGGGCGGGGGTTTGAGAGGCTAAATACAACAACACCCGCGTGCTCAGCCACTGCCATGATGGGGCCAGGTAAGGGTCCAGACAGGGAGGTAGCTGGTGGCCAACATGGGCCATGTGGGGGTGATTAAAGGCAAATGGGAAGAAGCATGAGAGGTGCGTGTTATGGAGTCCCCGGACAATGCTCTGGAGCTGCTCCCTATGAAGCCAGTCAGGACTCTGGTGAAGTCTCCTCTCTGTGAACAGACTGTCTTCTGGGCCAGAAGCTCAAAGGGCTTCCACCTTCCTGGGTCTGACCTTGGAGCATTCAGCATCCTCTGCCCCTCCTTGCATTTCCCACAGCGAGTCCGCCCAGGTGGGGTCCTGGAGAAGCCAGAGGGTCCTGCACCCCCACTTCGCAGTCAGACGTGACTCTTAGCCAGCCAGTAAAACAGAGGTTTATTAGATGATAGAAACATGGTCTAAAACAGCTTGTAGGTACAGAGAACAGGACCCCTCAGCTGGGTCCATTTTGGGGGGCAGTGAGCCAGACACCCACATCTGCACTTCACTCCTCGTCCCCAGCCAGCTCCAAACTGAAACTCTCCAGCCCCTTCTCTCTGGCCTTTGTCTCTTTCCCGGGCCAGGAGGTCACCTGATCTCTTTGTTCTCCAACACCTTTAGCTATCCCCTTGCAGGGGGGAAAGGCCCAGGCCATTAGTTGCCAGGAGACAGAGTGTTGGCCATTTATGCACACTGGCCTTTATCCCCCCACCTAGAGACTTAAGTAATGCATAGGGGAAACTGAGGCACCCCTACAGTATTCAGAGGAAACATTAAGAACAGTCCCACTTCGTCACAGTGAGGGAGTTGGAGAGTCTGTGGGAAGCCCTCTCTCTTGTGAAATCAACCACCCCTACAAGGTGCGGGCCGCTCCAGATCAGGGGAAGGGCCCAGCTGTGAATTTGGAGCCAGATCCTGGTTTGGATCTGAATCCACCGGTGCTGCGGAGCGTTCAGCTGTGGGGAGCTAGCTCCCACCCGTGCCAGATCACAAAGTGCCACTTCAGCCAGCCGCCTGCCAGGCTCTGGCAGTGCCCTGTGTGGAGCTGCAGCTGGGCCCTCCAGAGCCGAGCTGCTGCTCCTCCTCTCTGCTGGCCAGCCAGCCGCAGCTCCTCAGCACTTGCCCGCTCAGCCCCACCTCAGTGCTCCTGCCTCCCCAATCTCCTCCCTGGCGCTGCACCTCGCCCCCTGCACCTGGCATGTCAATACCCAGCGGGGCCGGGAGCCAAGTGCCTTGGGAGCCAGTTCCAGGTGGCACCCCGGAAGGAACCCATCGCAATACTGATCTAACTTAATTCAATAACAATTAATTTATGCTAAATTGAGATAATTGTGATGTAAATAGAATTAAGAGAGTCTGCATTGTGATTTGAAGTAGTTTAATTAAATCAGTTTTAAATTAATTGAAAGTTAAACTGGTGCAATTTTGAATCTAGACAGAAACTTGGAATACCCTAGAAATTGCTCTAACTTATGGTAGCTGGTTATCCCCATGAGCCAATACACCAACTGAGATGCTTAACCCATCCTCTCTTGCTCTTGACACACTCCATACACTGGCAGGGGGCAGTTGATGCAGGACCT
Source organism: Trachemys scripta elegans (assembly GCF_013100865.1). Taxonomy (NCBI): domain Eukaryota; kingdom Metazoa; phylum Chordata; order Testudines; family Emydidae; genus Trachemys; species Trachemys scripta. Next base: position 132,931,051 of record NC_048301.1, on the reverse strand, counting down.
GGCTATGCCACATTTATACAAGCTGAGAGTTGCCCCTGCCCCCTGGGAATCCTCTAAGGCCAGGTTCCACTCATTTGAATCAAATTTCTCAAAGAAGTTGGGTTGGAAAGAGAAAATCTGGCTCTTTGTACCAGAGCAGGTTGAAAAATCTGATTTATTTTCTGCAAAAAAAATTCAAAGGAAATGAACATTGTTTCTTTTAACATTTTCACTGAATTTTTCAGGATTTCAGAAAAACATAAACCCCCAAACTGAAAGTATTTTGTCAAACAACAACAAAAATTTGGTTTTCAGGCTTTTGGGGGTTTCTCACCAAAACCTGAAAAACTTTGACAAAAATGGAAACTGTCTCATAAAAATGTCAATTTTTTTAAAAGCCAATGTGACGAAGTGGGGGGTTTTCTTGTTTTCTGTGGAGTTTTCAATGGTTTGCATGCGGAGGGGGTGGGACTCAGTTTCCCTGGGTGTTGATGGTTTAACAAGGTGAGGGGAGAGGGAGTGTGTTTTGCAGAGGACTGGAGAGAGGACTTGGGGACCCAGCCGATGGCCGGGAGGATGGACACCCCAGCGACTGGTGACCTGACGACCCGGAGGCCCAGCTGAGGAGACACAGCCGGTTCTGGCCAGTGGGTGGACAATGGGCTGCAGAGTGAGGACCCAGTGACCTAACCAGCCGGTTCCAGCCAGAGGACAGAAGCGAGGAGAGGAGGTCCCGGTTTACGACCCTGTTTACCTGGAGAGAAGACAATGGACAGAGGCGGGGCCTGGGGCCGGTGATCTCAGATGCCCAGCTGGGAGCAGGGGGGCTCTGGGCTGGAGAGGGGGAGTAGGCAGAGCCCACCTGGATGCAGAGAGACTGGGATGTGCTGGGCTGAGGGAGGCCAGGCCTGAGGCCCTGAGAGTTTCCTGTGCTGTGTTCAACTCTCAATAAATCCTCCTGTTTTATGCTGGCTGAGAGTCACTCCGGTCTAGAGAACAGGGTTGCATCAACCCCTTCGGGGGTGGAGGCCCCAGGGGTCCAGAGCGAGTGGACTCCCTGAGGGGGCCCACGGCAGAGACAGACGTGCTAAGGCTCAGATAGGTGCGGCTCCAGGAGGTGGAGGGGCCTGACCCCGAGAGAGAGTGGACCCCCGAGAAGGGCTGTTGCACTGAAAGGGGCACCCCCCACGGACCACACGGGGCCAAGAGTGGGCACGATCTGTGAGTCCGTGACAACGTGGTGTCAAAAGTGAGATATGTTGTGGATGCACCCTATAGACGTTGGCTGCGGGCGCAGGCGCTTTGCAGTGAGTGGCTGCCAGCAATAGAACAAGGGTATTGAACGGAACCAGCCTGGAAATGGCCTATAACCAGCTCCGTAAGAGCGACCTGGCACATCTCTGCAGGGAGAGGGGGTTGAGTGTGGGGAGGCTCACTAAGGAGCGGCTGATTGCTCAGCTTGTAGAGAATGACCCATCTGAGGCGCAGGCTCCAGACCCCAGGGGGACTCCCGGGGTGCCCGGAGAGCAGGGGAGTAGCCGTGGGGGCAGTCTGTGTAGCGACCGGGAGTGGGTCAGTCCTGACTCCCCAGACAGTACAGGGAGACCCCAGTCAGGTTCCTCCCTGGAGAAGCTGCGGAGATTGGAGCTGCAGCTGAAAGCAAAGGAGCTGGAGCTAGAGGATTGGAGGCTGGTGCACAGAGAGAGAGAACGAGCGGACCGTGTAGAACAGCAGAAGCACGAGTTGGAGATGGACAAGCGGCGGGCCAAGAGGGCTTGCCGCGGGATAAGTGGGGAAGGGCCCCGAGACGCCAGTGGTGTGGGGAATCTAGACACCAAACTGCTGCCCCAGTTCGAGGCGGGGGGGATATTGATGCCTACCTCACAGCCTTTGAGAAGGCTTGTGAACTGAACCAGATTGACCCCGCAGACAGGCTTCGCTGTCTGACCCCCCTGCTGGGTCCCAAAGCCATACAGGCGTTCAGCCAAATGGATGGTGTTGATACCGGGGACTATGACCTGTTCAAACAGGCTTTGCAGCTGAAGTTTGAACTGACCTCCGAGGCGTACAGGAAACGATTCCGGGGTGTGCGCAAGACCCCAGGTGTCTCTTACAAGGAGGTCACCAACTTGCTGGGGGAATATCTCCGCAAGTGGGGGAAGGGCGCAGGGCCCACTACCGCAGAGGATGTGTATAACCTGGTGGGCTTGGAGCAGCTGTATGACATCTGCCCTCCGGACTTTAAGATGTGGCTAGTGGACCGGAAGCCCAAAGATCTGCGCAGTGCAGGGGCACTGGCAGATGAGTTCGTGGACAGTAGATCGGGGGCAGCGGGGAGACCCACATCAGGGACTCATAAGGGGAGTCACCCTGAGCCCTCTCAAAGGTGGGACTCCAGGAAGCCCAACTCAGGGGTGCCCAGGACTGCTGGAGCGGGGCGACCCCCCTCGTGGAACGTGAGGGACATGAGATGTAATTACTGTGGCCAAAAGGGGCACAAGGTGGCACAGTGCCTGAAGATGAAGGAAATGGCAGCCAAGCAGAACCCGCGGGGTGTTAACTGGGTGGAAGCCCACCGAGGGGGCATCGCCGGGCCCAGGGGCTGCAGTCAAGAGGGCTGTGCCAGGGGGAGGGGACCGCCAGGCCAGCAGGGGAAGGCAGGGCCCCAAGTCCAGAGCACCCGTACCCAATCCGCCGGGTGAGCGTGGGACAGGCCCCAAGGGACAAGCGCCACATCATCCCCATTGAGGTGGGGGGAAGACGCGTCCAGGGGTCTAGGACACGGGTGCAGAGGTGACGCTGACGCGGTCCGAGGTGGTGGACCCAGACCAGCTAGTGCCCGATGCCTACCTGACCCTGAGGGGAGTGTTTGGGCCCCCCGTCAAGGTGCCTGTAGCGAGGATACACCTGAAATGGGGGGCTAAGGAGGGACCCAAAGAGGTCGGGGTGCATGACCACTTGCCTACCGAGGTGCTAATGGGTAATGACTTGGAGAACTGGCCGGATGGCACTCATAGCGCCCTGGTCCTTACCCGGAGCCAGAGCCAGCGAGGGGCGTGGGACCTCCTGAGGGGGGGGGCTGAAACGCCGAGGGTAGGGCTCGACAGGGCTGGGCCGGAGCCTCCGTCCCAGGGTGGGGAAACTGAGGCGCAACCAGCCAGGGCTGTATCCTCAGACCCAGTAGCTGAATTCCAAACGGAGCTGCAGGTGGATCTCTCCCTGGAGAAACTGAGGGCCCTGGCTAGCCACGACAGTGCAGGGTCCGAGGGGGAGGACCGCCAGAAGCAATTCCTGTGGGAGAGGGGATTCCTGTACCGGGAATGGACTGGTTCAGGGTGAACTGAATCTTGGAAAGTTGGGAGGCAGCTGGTGGTTCCCCAGAGGTACTGCCGCAAACTGTTGTTCTTGACTCACGATATCCCCCTTTCGGGGCATCAGGCGCACCAGACAGAGGCTGCTGCAGAACTTTTACTGGCCTGGGGTCTTTGATGCGGTCCAACAGTATTGCAGGACCTGTGACTCCTGCCAGAGGGTGGGAAGGGCCCGGGATAAGTGTAAAGCCCTGCTGAGACCTTTGCTTATCATAGAGGAGCCTTTCCAGAAGGTGGCTGGGGACATAGTGGGGCCCCTCAGCAGGGTGACCAGGTCAGGGAAGAAACACATCCTGGTGGTGATAGATTTTGCTACGCGCTACCCCAAGGCCGTGGCCTTGTCCTCTATCGAGGCAGACACCGTGGCAGACGCACTGCTGACCATCTTCAGCAGAGTGGGGTTCCCCAAGGAGGTCCTCACAGACCAGGGGTCTAACTTCATGTCAACCCTGCTCCAGTGCTTGTGGGAGAAGTGTGGGGTCCGACACACCTGGGCCTCAGCCTACCACCCTCAGTCCAATGGGCTAGTGGAGAGGTTCAATGGGACCCTAAAGAGGATGCTGAAAACCTTTATGGACCAGCACCCGCAGGACTGGGACAAGGATTTACCCCATCTGCTGTTCGCATATAAGGAAATGCCCCAGGAATCCACAGGGTTCTCCCCGTTCAAGTTGCTGTACGGAAGGAGGGTGAGGGGGCCCCTGGACTTGATGAGGGCCGAGTGGGAGGGAAAGGCCTCTCCCGATGGGGAATCAGTGGTAGAGTATGTACTGACTTTCAGGGAAAAGCTCGTGGAGCTCATGGGCTTGGCTAGGGGGAACCTAGCAAGGGCCCAGAGGAAGCAGAAGGTCTGGTACAACCGCTCAGCACGTGCCTGCTCATATGCTACCGGGGACCAGGTGATGCTCCTCATCCCCGTGAGGAAGAACAAGTTGCAAGTGGCCTGGGACGGCCCCTTCATGGTCATCAGACAGGTAAACGAGGTGAACTATGTGGTGGAACTGTCCAACCGGGCTCACAGCCACCGGGTGTATCACGTCAACATGATGAAGCCGTACTGGGACAGGGAGAAGTTGGTGCTGGCTGTGTGTGGGCAGTGGGAGGAGAAAGGAGAGGACCCCCTGGTGGGACTCCTCCCTGAGGCTGGGGCTAACCCCTCTCTAGAATCAATTCCCCTCTCAGACCAGCTAACCCCCGCCCAGCAGGTGCTGCATTCATATCGGCAGCTGTTCTCCAGCCAGCCTGGGCTCACTAACCTGGCTCTCCACGGGGTGGAGATGGGAACCAACCCTCCCATCAGGTGTTCCCCATTCAGGGTCACTGGGAAAATAGCCCAGGACCTGGAGAGAGAGGTCGGGGACATGCTGGCTTTAGGGATGATCCAGCCATCCGCCAGTCCCTGGGCCTCGCCCGTGGTGCTGGTCCCCAAGAAGGATGGGTTGATCCGGTTCTGTGTGGACTATCGGAAGCTCAGTGCCATTACCGTGTCCGATGCCTACCCTATGCCTAGGACCGATGAGATCCTAGACAAGTTGGGGGTGCCCGATACCTCACTACCATGGATCTTACCAAAGGCTACTGGCAGGTGCCTTTGGACCCGGAGGCCAGGGCGAAGTCCGCCTTCACCACTCCAATAGGGCTCTTCGAGTTCTTGGTCCTGCCTTTCGGCCTCAAGGGGGCACCTGCCACCTTCCAGTGCCTGGTGGATCAGTTACTAAGGGGGATGGAGGGCTTTGCTCTAGTGTACATTGACGATATCTGTGTCTTTAGCCAGACCTGGGAGGAACATGTGTCCCAGGTGAAGAGGGTGCTGGATCGCCTGAAAAGTACAAGGTGGGGATGGCAGAGGTTTTATTCCTGGGCCACAAGGTTGGGGGTGGCCACCTGAAGCCGGAGCCGGCCAAAGTGGAAGCAATCAAGGCCTGGCCCGCCCCCCAGACTAAGAAGCAGGTACAGGCTTTCATTAGGATGGCGGGGTACTACCGGAGGTTTGTGCCCCACTTTAGCTCCCTGGCAGCACCCCTCATGGAGCTGTGTCGAAAGGGAAAGCCGGACAAGGTGGTCTGGACCGAGCAGTGCCAGAGGGCTCTCTGTGCGCTGAAGGGGGCACTTATCCAGGGCCCGGTGCCGGTAAACCTGGATTTTAACAAACCCTTCCTGGTGTTCACCGACGCCTCGGACACAGGGCTGGGGGCGGTACTGATGCAAACTGATACTAAGGGGGAGAGACACCCCATTGTGTATCTGAGCAAGAAGCTGCTGCTCCGGGAGCAGCACTATGCGGCCATAGAGAAGGAATGCCTGGCCCTGCTGTGGGCCCTTAAAAAACTGCAGCCATATCTATTTGGGTGGCGCTTCACCGGGTACACCGACCATTCGCCCCTGATGTGGCTGCACCAAATGAAAAGGGCTAATGCCAAGCTGCTAAGGTGGGCCCTGCTCCTCCAGGGTTATGACATGGAGGTGGCCCATGTGCGGGGGAGGGCCAATGTTGCTTTATCACCCTCCCCCTGAACTTCCTCAGGTCACTGGCTAAGTGACCCTGCTCCGTTCAGCCTCGAAGGGGGGAGAGATGTGACGAAGTGGGGGGTTCTCTTGTTTTCTGTGGAGTTTTCAATGGTTTGTATGCGGAGGGGGTGGGACTCAGTTTCCCTGGGTGTTACTGGTTTAATGAGGTGAGGGGAGAGGGAGTGTGTTTTGCAGAGGACTGGAGAGAGGACTTGGGGACCCAGCCGATGGCTGGGAGGATGGACACCCCAGCAACCGGTGACCTGGCAACCTGGTGACCTGGAGGCCCAGCTGAGGAGATGCAGGCGGTTCTGGCCCGTGGGCGGACAATAGGCTGCAGAGTGAGGACCCAGTGACCTAACCAGCCGGTTCCAGACAGAGGACAGAAGCAGGAGAGGAGGCCCCCGTTTACGACCCTGTTTACCTGAAGAGAAGACAATGGACAGAGGCGGGCCCTGGGGCTGGTGATCTCAGATGCCCAGCTAGGAACAGGAGGGCTCTGGGCTGGAGAGGGGGCGCAGGCAGAGCCCACCTGGGTGCAGAGAGACTGGGATGTGCTGGGCTGAGGGAGGGGCCTGAGGCCCTGAGAGTTTCCTGTGCTGTGTTCAACTCTCAATAAATCCTCCTGTTTTATGCTGGCTGAGAGTCACTCTGGTCTAGAGAACAGAGTTGCATCAACCCCTTCAGGGGTGGAGGCCCCGGGGGTCCAGAGCGAGTGGACTCCCTGAGGGGGCCCACGGCAGAGACAGACGTGCTAAGGCTCAGATAGGTGCGGCTCCAGGAGGTGGAGGGGCCTGACCCCGAGAGAGAGTGGACCCCTGAGAAGGGCTGTCGCACTGAAAGGGGCACCCCCCACGGACCGCACGGGGCCAAGAGTGGGCACGATCTGTGAGTCTGTGACGGTCACTTTGTGTGAAAAACGTGTTAATGACAAAATGTTTAACCATCTCTACTTTATATGCTCAGGACACAATGTGACACACCTGGGATCAGGGGGATCTGAACTGTTCGGCATGGAAAGGGCTGATGGAATCACAGGAGGGATGTGTACATATAAGTGCAAAATTAAACATTCCCACTGTTGATTATTTATACAATTTGGACTTTGCTCTTGGCAGATATTTGAGTTTAACAGTAACTTTCAGTTTTGGGGTGAAATTCACCTTTAGCTAGAGGTCTAGGCATCACTTAAACACACTTTAGTCTAATTTGCTACATGTTCTTATAACGCACAGATCACCATAGTATTAATTACACCCATAGGGTCTAATGTAGTCTGTGTTCTCTAGAGCTCTACGCTGGGTGCCAATCTGTACCCTTTGATATGATTTAAAGTGAATTTAGTAATGCTGTATTACACCACCGTGGGTTCGGCTCTGGTGGCTAGTTTCAAGCTTAATAGAGTGAAAGTCACTTCTGGTACTTGCTTCTGATTTAGAATCTCTAGGAACACAAAGACCAAGGATAATGACCACACAGACATTCACAAGTACAAGGTCTAGACTGTTTTCCAAGTTTTATTAAAGTTACAGTTAAAGTTATGATTACCTAAGCATATAGAAATTCTATACACCTATGCACAAGTTACATATATAGCCATACTCACATCCTTAATGATATTCTTAAGGTCTGATGGCTGCCTTGCCAACTGATCATCAGTAGAGGGATGGTTCCTCCTGGAGTTTCCCATAGGGAGCTCAATTTTCCTAATCTGGGCACCCTCTTTTTAAAGTGTGATTCTGATTATACATTATTAGGATTTACACACATAGTGAACCCTGTGGTTAGGGCATGTGTTAGAAAAATGTGACTAACACCACTACTGTTACTGTTAATTTATTGGCATATCACCCATTAGTACATCTTTTCCCGTAATCTTGTGGCATAGGGTCATTCTTTGGTCACTTACTTATGTCAAGCATTTCTTAAGCCTAGCATTGCTAAGCTAAAAGCGTTCCAGCCCTACTTACTTAGATACCTAATACAAAATTATCCCTCCTAACTACTGATCAGTCTTGTACTTTTATAATCCTACAACGTAACTCTATTGAACATACAATGATTATATATGACGTAACATGTTAGTTAATCATAATATCACATAATAAATTAACAATAAACTAAAATCATTGGCTACAAGACTTAGAAGCTAGCTTGGAGACTGTCAAAAATGATATTAATATACAAGTATCACTTTTCACAGCAGCAGACTTACTAGCTAGCAAGTCTTAAAAAAAAAGCAACCAAAAAAGCAAAAGAAATAACAACAACAAAAAAGACAAGAACATGCAAACACCTTATTTGTGTTTCTATTCTGTTTAGGTCCAGTAAAGAATAGACACAACTGTCCATTATTTTAATTATTGAGTCTGCAAAAAAAAAAAAAAAAACCACAACCCTATATAAATAAATTCCAATGATTTGGATGTGTATATGTGCATATTTATTTGTTTTTCCTAAAGTTAATTAAGTATTTTAGGAAAAATGATCAGAGCAACCACCAGCAAGAGTTGGTGGCTGCACTCTGAGGACACCAAAAAATTTGTTGTGAGAACCACTGGACTAGCTGATCACAATGGCCCCTTTTGGGCTTAGAATCTATGACTTTCCAGGCTGGGCAGCTCCCTGTCTACACTGTGAATTCCCCAGAAAACTCAGACCGCCTAAGCAGGTCCGCTTTACTTTTTTCCCTCAAAGCACAGTGTCAAAGGTTGGGTCCAGAGGTGCGAAGTTGCCTTCACCTTTTCCCAAATATTTCCTACGAATCCCACTTAAATTTGTTTGTCTAGGACATTGTTTCAAAGAGTCCTTTGACACTCATAACATTTCCTAGGGTAAACGTTTAACCATGTTTCCTCCCTAGAGATGTTCTATACAATCCCACAATTTTACATACACATTTGCATTTTTAATCTAATGAACTCCTAAGATACTGAATGTTAATTCAATAAGGTTTAACTTCATTCAAGAAGGTTGGACCAGGATATTTAAGGAAATTGCCATATCTGTCACACTGACAGCCAAAGTCCTTTTTGAAAACACAATTACTGCAGAATTATAGAGATTTTTGCAAACAGAGATAAGAAAACAATTAAGAGGCAACAGATGTGGGAACCACTGACAACCAGGAGAGTGAATTTTAATAAAACAAGATTTAAAACCATGGTCTCTCTCCTATATCAAAGTCACCCCACGAAAGGCCTGAAACTGGAAACACTTAACACGAAGCATAATGCTTATTACCATGAGTAGTTAGCTCCATTGTTCAACAAGAGTTTGATCCTGCACAATAGACTGAAATCAATGGGCCTACCCCTATGTTTAAAGTTAAGGAAGTGCTTAAGTATTTTGCTGGATCAGGCCAGAACGCTAAGCATCTGGTAGGCTCACACCCCCATAGGCTCTGCAAAGTGATCGTTGGTCAAATAGATTTGTAACAGGGAAGTTAAATGCCAATTCTGGCCACCAGAGGGAGCTCATAATGTACAAAACAGTAGAACCTCAGAGTTACAAACACATTCTGAATGGAGGTTCTTCCGAACTCTAAAATGTTCATAACTCTGAACAAAACCTTATGGTTGTTCTTTCAAAAGTTTACAACTGAACATTGACTTAATACAGCTTTGAAACTTTACTGTGCAGAAGAAAAAATGCTGCTTTTAACCATCTTAATTTAAATGAAACAAGCACAGAAACAGTTTCCTTACCTTGTCAAATCTTTTTTTTTTTAAACTTTCCCTTTTTTTTAGTAGTTTACGTTTAACATGGTACTATATTTCAATTTTAAGTAATTTCTCTTGCTTCTTTTTTAGTGTTAGTTATCCATGAAATAAAAAAGCCAACATAAAGGCCCACCAATTTAAAAGTCCATTCAAATAGCACTAAAAAAATGCTGCCGCAAAACGTACCGACACTAGTCTTTATAATGACAATTAAAAAAAAAAAGTATCCAAACTTAACTTTCCTGCTTAACTTTACAGCATAAACTATGTAGACTTGAAAAAATCTTTAATGGTACTTTGCTTGAGGTTGCTAACAAGCTTTTTTGCTGCCAAGGTGCGTAGCTTGTGAAGCATCATTAGGTTAATCGGTGTGGCTTCAGGCTGTTGTTCAAGCCATTGAAGACAGGCAGTGAAGCACTCTTCTGCTTGCATGTGTGGGATCTTCTTGGCGTTCTCCCCCTCCTTGTCGCTGTCACTGTTTGGTTGTGCTGTTTCTCGTACCAATTCAATTATCTCATGGTCGGTAAGAATAGGGTGTCCGTTCTCATGTTTATCTGCGTTTAGCCATTCCTCCTGTTCCTCCGTGGTGATATCCAAAAGCTGTCGCTCTTCAGAAAAATCTAGTTGATTTATTTCCATCTGCTCATTGTTTTCCAAATTATCTGGTTCAGTGTTATCAATACACCGCCAAAGTGTATTCCATGAGCGTCTCAAAGACTCAGAGCTAATCTCACTCCAGGATTCGGCACACATGTAGACAGCATCTTTGATTGTCAGCTGTTTACAAAAATCTGTGTAAGATTCAAATTGCATTGATCCCAGTAATAATCGCTGTAAGAGGTTTCGCTTGTATCGACATTTCATGTTTTCCAGAATGCTTCGGTCCATTGGCTGAATGAGGCTGGTGACATTTCGTGGCAAAAACAAACAACGAATGCTTCCATCTTCTGTCAATAGATTTTCAATGGCAGGATGAGATGGAGCATTGTCCATCAGTAGCACAGCTCGGATAGGTAACGATTTTGAGGTAAGGTAGTCTTTCACAAGCGGAACAAAGTGTTTAAAAAACCAGTCGGAGAAAATGCCTTTATCCATCCAAGCACAGCGCTGGCTGTAGTAATGGACAGGTAGAGCTGACATAGTGACGTTTGCAAAGCAGCAAGGTTTCGCCTTTTTATGAATGAACACCAATGGGAGACGGAAATCCCCACTTGCATTAGCAGTAGCCATCAGCGTGACCCGATCTTTACTGGATTTGAAATTCTTTGCCTGTTTTTCTGAATTGTCTGCCAGAGTCTTGTTTGGAAGCAGGCGCCAATACAAGCCCGTCTCGTCGCAGTTAAACACTTGGTCCCGGGTAAGTTCGTGCTGTTCAATAAATGATTTGAAAATGTTTTTAAATACACCTGCAGCATTCCAGTCACTTGTTAGAAACTCTTCTTGCATCCTCAACTGCCGTATTCCATGCCGATTTTTGAACCGACAAAGCCACCCTGTGCTTGCTTTAAAATGGTTCTCACCTTTGTCTGGATACATTTCTCGGTAGAGTAACTTTGCCTTCTCGGTAACCATGACACCACTTATAGGAGTGCCTTTTGATCTCTCTTGTGCAAACCACAGATGCATTGCCTTATCAAAAGCATCATCAGCAGCTTTGCGTACAATACACCTAGTTTTTACTGTTCCGTTGTCTTTGGCTTCTTTTGCAAATTGCTTTATTTTTTCCTGGCTTTTCCGAATATCGGTGATGGTTGATTTCCCGATACCATATTCTACTGCTATGTTGCTGAGGCTAACACCACTGTCGAGTTTTTTTAATATTTCTAGTTTTGTGTCAATTGAAAGTGTGACACGTTTGCGCTTCCTACTGCTTGCCATTTTGTTTAGTCACACAGTATTTGCTTCCCCCCCCGCTCTGTTGCTGCCTGATTGCGTAATTCCGGTTCCCAATGAGGTGTGTGGACCAGTTGACAAGTTAGTTTGTAACTCTGGTGTTCGTGTCGGCGAGGTTCTATTGTATATGTAACAGAAACATACTGAAACTATTGAATAAAATGTAGTCACAGACTCCTAACGGAAAACTGAAAAATATTCTGTTTTGAAACAATTCAGCTCTGATCGAATATGTTCTGTTTTCTTTTTTTCCGTCTCTACTTGTTGTTGTTGTTCATGAAAATAGGAACTTTGTTACTTAAAAATTAATCTGCTGCTCCTTCTTTCTCAGTTTGTAACCTTAAAAATATTCCCACTACAAACAGATGTGATGTATCAAAGGGAGTGTACTGAATTCGGAATAAGGTGCATGAGTGGGTTCATTTCTACACAATGAAGTTCCTCCTTTCAATCAAATGTTCCTACTGATCAAACAGAAGACAAAAAGAAAGAACATGTTATATTAAGTTATTACAATTCATTATTGAGTAATTAAAAACTGGATCATGATGCACACTTATGAGGAGGCAGAGGAAGTTTGTATGTGCGCCTTTAGGCACTGATCCTGCAAACAGTTATACACATGCTTATCTTTAAGCATGTGAATATATCCATTGGTTTCAATGGGACCACTCATGTAAAGTTAGGCAAGCATTTGCAGTTCGGCATCGACATTTCCGGCCTTTTGAATGCTTTAGGCCCTAATCCCACAAATTTCAGTGGGCCCAGTAATGTGCTTAAAGTGCCGTCTGTGTGGACGTGTTTGCAGGCTCAAGGCCTAACTGTGCAGCCTTAACAGATGGTTTTTTTACATTCAAAGAAATAGATTTTAAAATGTATCGCACTTAGAAAATCCACAATTGGAGACTGTTTCGACAAGACACCCCCAGGAGGCAAAATACGATGCCATGGTGTAACAGACGCCTAGGGCTGCTAACGTTGTAGTGCAAAAATATGGGGCAGTTTTCTTAGCACCCCTGCCCTACCCCTCCTCCAGATATTATCACTGTCACCATTAGTAGCAATAATACGCAGTACTCACCTGCATTTACAGGGTATTTCTTGCCGCTTTTTGCAGCACTCAGCAACTCCTGATCTTGCTGTACAGAGATGCAGAAACAAGGGACAACCCTTGGCACGAGGGGCTGTTAGCCAGCCTAAAGCCCCATGTTTGGAACAGCCTCAACTTTGCATGCCTGGGACCTGGCTTTCCCCAGGCCCAACGCTGGGGAAAGTGATTGACTGTATATTCCCCGCTGGGCTGTGGGTCATGAATTACTGCGGGGGGAACTGGATTCAACAGGGGCTGCAGAGGAAGACGGAAGTGATGCGGCTGCCCAGCCCGCAAGAAAGGGAAAGTGCTTCCGGTTCCGGAGGCTGCAGTCTCGCTGCTCTTTCCGTTTGGAAGTCTGGGAGTTGTAGTCCGAAGGGGGCTGTGCACGACCGGGCGGAAAGGACAGGCGCGGCTCCTGGGCGCGGAGGAGTCTGGGAGTTGTAGTCCGCGCAGGGCCGGTGTCGGAGGGCCTGGGGGAACTACGTGGCCCATGGTGCTTCCGGGCGGTGGCGCCTGCGCGGTGCGGCCGAGGAGTAGTAAACATGGCGCCGGGGGCGCTGCGCTCTCCTCCGGGGTGAAGCTGGCTGCGGTCCCTGCTCCTCAGTGCGGCGGCGATGTCGGAGCCGGGGCACCTGGGGGTGAAGCGGGCCGAGTCGGCGCGGCTGCGGCGGGCCGAGCAGCTGCGGCGCTGGAAGGGCTCGCTGACCGAGCTGGAGCCGGTGGGCGCCCGGGGCCGGCACCGTGGCGGGGGGGCCCCCCGCGTCCGCTTCGAAGAGGGCGCCGTGTTCCTGGCCGCCTGCTCCAGCGGGGACGCCGAGGAGGTGAAGCGCCTGCTGGCCCGCGGCGCCCGCATCAACACGGCCAACGTGGACGGGCTGACAGCGCTGCACCAGGTACCGGGACCGGACCTCCTCCCCGCGCCCGGTCCTGGCACCCCCCCGGCCCGGACACCGGTCCGGACTGCCCCCAGGGACCGGACCCCCTCCCCGCGCCCGGTCCTGACCCCCCCCCCGCCCCGGCCCCGGGCCCGGACTGCCCCCGGGGACCGGCCCCCCTCCCCTGCCCGGTTCTGACACCCCCGGCCCGGACACCGGTCTGGACTGCCCCCAGGGACCGGGCCCCCTCCCCGCGCCCGATTCGGACTGCCCCCTGGGACTGCACCCCCGCGCCCAATCCCCATGAAACTGACATCCTGGCAACGGACCTCCATCTCCCCGGGAGAACCTCTCTCCAAGATCCCCATGGGACAGACACTAGCGAGACCTTCTCTCCCTGGGCTGTCACTCCCCCGGGGCTGGGACCCCTCGGATCTCTCCTAGGACTGGCACCTCCAGGGGGCCTTCCCTCTGTACCTTCACCCCCTGAATGATTCTCCCTCTGTGATTGGAACCCCTAGGGGACTTTTCTCTCCCAGACTTCTCTGGACTTACCCCATAGGGCCACCCCACACTGATCTCCCAACCCATCCCCATGGCTGTCACCTCCTTCCCCGGTAGGTGATCTGTTCCACTCCCCAGGGGCCAGGACTTCTTGGGCTTGATGCCCACTTTCGTGTGGCTGACTCCTGGGGGACAGGCTGGTTATGCCCTGGGCATTACCAGGTGATGGTGTCTGAGAGGTAACTTCCCCGACAAGGGCAGAGTAATTGCTATCTCCCAATCTCACAGACAGGTACTTGGCTCTTCACTGCCCTATGTCAAGTACCAGCTGTGGAGATGGGAGGTAGTAAGGGTCAAGGGGTGCTGTCCCATCACCTTCCTGGCTGGGGTGGTGGACACCTTCACCAGGTCGTATTCCTGGTAGCTCTTCTCCAGGTAATTGTATCTAAGGACCCCTCATCCCCTGAAACAAAATCTGCCCCGTCAACTTCCCGTGTTAAGTAATCTTTGCTGCGCTGCACAATGTAATAACCTTCCTCCAGCCTATTGCCCAGACTAAGATAATCCTCTCCTTCTCTTCCCCCCACCTTGCCCCTTACAGTCCCACTCTGGAATAACTACTGATCACTGCCTAGCGCTATGTACAAAGAATCCTCCTCGCTCATCAAATTTCATTCTCCCTCAATGTAATGTTCTCCTTGCAGCAGGTTACACCCCTACCATGCCACTATTCACTCTCCATGCCTTAGGCTACATTGCCTTCCCTCCCCTAATAACAGCCACATGGGTTTTCTTTCCACCAGTAACAAATAATACTCCCTTCCCGAGAACCCAGGCGGAGAACAACATAAGACTGTAGAGACTTGGCTCAGTGCACTGTCTTGAGGGGGTGGGGGGGTAGGGAGGGAATCACTGAGGAGAAAGAAAACAAAGCTTTCAAATATCTTGTCAGTTTCTTGCAGGAGAGGGCAAGATCAGATTGGCCATTGTTACGGGCAATGCCTATATCTGGGTCTTAAGATGTTTACGAACAAAGTGAAATAAACAAGGCTTTGGTGTGAGAGAGGTCCATTTTGCATATATGTCTCTGTCAGTACCTACAGAAGGGACCCTATAGCATCTAGTGCAATAACATACGAGCTGCTCTGGCTATTTTAAAAATCAGGCAGTTTGATTATTGTAAAATCTCACAAAGAAATAGAGCAGCTAAATGAGCCAGATAGAGTGCTGGGCTGGCTGTCCAATCTTACAGCAGAGAGAGAAATTGACAACTCTGATTTCTTGAAACTTTATATGTAGAAACTGTTTCAGCTCTAGGACTGTGTTTTTCATGTCTAGAAATAACTACTGTACTTGGAAAACTTGGGGGTTGCCATTTTTGCAAGGTCAAAATGGGCTCTTGTCTGCCTCCTCGTATCTACCATGTGGGAGTTGCCCTGATACTTTTGACTTCCAAAATTTTTTTTTCTTGGCAACCTTTGCAGAGACCACAAGGTGCCAAAGTCTCAGATAAGCAACATGGATTCTATTAATATAAATCCAGATGTACTGCAAACTACGCAAAAGTAACCTTAGAGGCTAGCCTTAAAATGTCAAAATCTTGGAAATTCAGAATCAAGCCCAATTCGTCCCTTAGCTTACGTTGTGCCTATGTAATGCAACGTGTTACATGATATAGTGTATTAATGTCAGATCTGTGGTACCCTGGTACAACAGTGAGGCAGCTATATGTTTAAAATGACTGGCAAGAAGCTTAGCAGAGCATCTGAAATTACAGCTGGTTGCTTTTGTCAGTGAAGTCAGGTTTATTTTAAATTGTATTTAAAAGTTCTTGTTTCTTGCACTGGCTGAGACCTTGTAGACGAACTATCACTGCGTTAGATTTTTGTGGTCAAGTGATAAGACTTTGAAATTATGGTTTTATAAAGAATATGCTGACTATGGTGGCACAAAAAAGCAACAATAGTTGAGTTGTGTAGTAGCTCCTGTCTTGGTTTGGTTAGTATTGTGAACTGAAATATTTGGGACACCTAGCAACTCTGTTCAAGCAATGTGACCGTTTCTGATCTGGATGTAGGCTGTGGTCTGCGTTCATATTTCCTCATGACCAAAGGTGACGTGCTTTGACATATCCTTATTAGCCCGTCTCCTCCTCTGGGCCAGTTTGATTGCTTGAGTGTACAGGTATTAAAGGAGTTTTTTAGCTATGGTATTGTGGAAAACACCAATTGACACTGTAGTGAAAATCCATAATTCACATTTTTCTGATATAGTTTTATTTAATAAGTTGTACCTCATAAGCTATATAACATTTGTACTTCTACTTTAATTATCTTGGTGGTAATAATGGATAATCCCATGGACTCTAGCAACAACCGTTATGTAAGTAGTTATTGAAGAGTTTAGGGTGTAAAAAGTATTTGATAGAGGAAAATTGAATTAGTGGTGGATGTAGCATGGTAGAGTTGGAAGGAGAGGTTCTTTTGGAGTCCAAGATGGAATTGTTGCCACAGTTCGAGGAAATTATTATATCACCTTGCTGACGCTTGCAATACAGACCTCCAGAAAAAGCTTGTAATTAAGCATATCGCTACTTGTGGTTTGAGCATTGGTCTGCTAAACCCAGGGTTGTGAGTTTAATTCTTGAGGGGGCCATTTAGGGATCTGGGGATTGGTTCTGCTTTGTGCAGGGAGTTACCTCCTGAGATCCCTTCCAACCCTGATATTCTATGTGTTGTCCGAGTTTTCAGACATTGATGATAAATTATTTCTACCATGAGATCAGATTTATTGAATGAGGGACCAGCGATCAGCAGACAGCACCCAAACTTCAATTTGTATATGGAAAGGATTCTATCTTAGTGACTAACAAAGTGTTGGATAACACAGTGAAGAATAACATTTAGAGCTTGATATTGTAAACTGTTAACTTATCCATAAGAATAGTTCTTAGATATGTGAGTAGTCAAAGTGAAACAAATGAGACAACACAAGTGTGAGGCTTAATTGTATGAGTAAAGATTTGCAGGAAGGGAGGTGATATTTTGATTGCTAATAAACTTTGCGCTAGTTTCCCCCTCCCGCGTTAGAGTGTTGCCGTTTTTCACTGTGATGCCAGACTAAACGTTCTTGTATATATTATAAATTCATGGAACGCTGTTTATATATGATAAAGTTGATGCTGACTGATGTAAACCATGTTGCACCTGACAGATTTATATCAAATGATAATGCATGTGTAACCTTAAATATATCTGAAAATCTGAGTGATGGTGTTTTGGTATTGAGTATATGGGTCACAGGATGTTTTCTTTCCTATTTGGAAGATGACACTCTGGATAGTGTAAAGCCATCCCTCAAAGCCAAAGTAAGTTGAAGGGCCTGACAAACAGCTAGTGTGTTGACAAAAGCTACAACAAATAGAGTATAATACAGTCTGAATATTTCTGTAATACGGTTATTTTTATTGGCATTAAAAACATATTTTGGAGAGAGATTTAGGGCAGACGGTATAGGGTGAATGATGTGCGCGTACACTTGTAAAACCAAATGGCTACGTAAAGAGGACGGGGATTCTGTTAATTGGAACAAGTCTGCTTTGTTGCCGGGGTAGTTGGTAGGAAATGTTTTCTTTTCCATTAAAGCAAGTATGTTTAGGCAAACGAGGTGCTTGTGTTCAAGGAGTTAAAATGAGACTTTCAGTACAAGCAGAGGTTTGTCTAGCTCAGCAGTTCTCAAACTTTAGCAACCTGAAGACCCCCCATTTTGTGTTAAAAATTTTCGCGGCGCTCCAAGACGGCTTCTAATTTTCCCCTGGGATGCTCAACCCCTGTTAGGCCCCAGGCCCCACCTCGTCTCCACCCCTTGCCCCAAGGCCCCACCTTATCCTGCCCCTGCTCAACCCCTGCCCCTCCTCTTCCCAGCCTCTTTCCTCCCTCCGAGCATGCCCCATCCCCTCTCCTCCCCCTCCCTCCCAGTGTCTCCTGCACACTGCTGAACAGCTGTTCCGCGGTGTGCAGGAGGCACTGGGAGGGAGGGGGAGGAGTTGCAATGGGGTCAGTGGCCTCGGACATGACTCACTGACCCCCAGGGGTTTGTGGACTCCAGTTTGAGAACCGCTGGTAGCTCATTGGTTTACGCAAGTTAAGAATGTGAGTTTCAACTTTCTGCCATTTCATTCTTGCGTGATTTTACATCTTCATATATAAATGTCACAGGCCACACAAAATAATATTAGTTTAGTTTCACTGGAAGCACTCAGTGGCTTCACACACTTTATTGCTTTCATACAGAGTAAATTTGAAGCTTGCACTTTTCCATTTGGATAGTCATAGCTGTATGTACTTGGGGAGACCTACTCTTTGCTATATAACTGTGAAACTGTATTTTGAAAATGACCTTTGAAATTACAAGTGGCATTACAGAGCCTCCAGCTGGCGGTGGCCATCTTTCTGAGAAGTGTCATGTGTGGTATGTGAGTCTGATCTGAGGGCCAAATTCTGATCTCAGTTATGGATGCTGTAACTCAAAGTAGACTTCAGTTGAAGTTGTGCACTTAGCCCAGTGACTGTAAAACTGTTTTTGGGTTAACATCAGCCAAACTCATCACGTAAACCTTCAGTAGCTTTTCATGTGTTCAATATAAAAATTCTTGCTATGATCATTTTTTAGTATTTTTAAGCAGGATGGAAAGTAGCTTCCCGGCTCTTTGAGCACTGGTCAAGTGAAAAATTCTCTGATATAATGTGTGGAAACAGCTAGTGTCATTAACTTACTCATCAGCAAAGCCTCCATTTCAGCTGGAGAATTAGAAATACCAATTTCATTTAGACTTTATTTTCAAATAGTTTAGGCATGCTGTGTAGCAGGACTCAAAACTATTCGTGGTGAGTGGGAGGTGGGACTCAGCAATCAATTTCAGCAAAACTTTAAACTTTCTTTAAAAAATGTTTCTAGTTCTCCTTGTTGTGAAGACAACTTTCTGACCGTAGACACCACTGCGTGGTTTTGGGTCTTGTAGGCACCTCCAGTGCCTGTGCTGATCTTCTTCAGAACTTGGCCAAGCAGCAGCAGAGTGAAATTAAGACTTGTAGCACTTTCATTGCTGCCATTCGGAACCCCGAGGGCATTAGTGGAACAAAAGTTTTGGGCCGGCTTTATGCTATAGCTGTTTAGGAGAACTCTGAGCAGCAGCAGGCACTAGAGCTATTTATGAAGGGAGTGCAGTTCAAAGGGGAGCCCAAAAATTCGAGATGAAGGGAAAGGTAGTGTAATGAAGACACCTCCCCATTCTCACAGCAGCCAGGAGGCTCTCAGGGGGAGGTATGTACGAAGTAGTGAAGGGTATATTTGGCTAAGTATTCAGACGTCACATTTGCATGTTCTGTTTTGGCCTCTACACCTTTAAATTAAGTTTTGCCTATTCATCCAGCTTAATATAATTTAGGCTTAGATGGCTCTATCACTGAAACATATTCAATTCCTACAAGTCAGAGGACTGGTTTGCTAGTCAAGGTGAAACATACCTGTGCCATCACACGTGCACAAAGCCACTTCTCCAAGCTGTGATTCCAGCAATTTAAATTAAATAGTGCTGTACTGGTTGTTCTCTACTTAATTATAACATTGTTCATCAAATTTCTATTTGATAAATTGTTAAAAATATAACTTACTACTAGAGCTGGTTGAATAGTAGGAAAGAAATGTGTCTGATTTGATATCTTTTACTGCTGTTCGTCAGACATTCTCTAACTACTGTTTGAGCAGCTGTGGGTGTAGCTGAATACCCCAGAGACGTATTGGTCAGACGAATTTAATTGGACAAGGACTGATGAAATGTGAAGAATAATCACTGAATACTATGTGACCAGCCCAATTCACTCAATTTTTTTAGCTTTTGGAATACTTTTTTTCCTTTCTGCATTCACTCCACATCATCTTTTCTTTGCTATGTTAAATCATGTTCAGGCCTTTTTTTTTTTTAGCTGTCCTCAGTCCCTTACACCTGCCTCCATACACCTGTCCATGTGCCCACAAGTAGGCTTGGAAATTTTGCCTGGCACTTAATAGCCAGAGGACTAAAATTAACCACATACTGAAACCAAACTGGGAACTTCCTGTCCAGGACAGTGGCCAGTGAGAAGCCAACACCCTTTCTCCCCCATCTACTAGGGAATTCCTACCAGGATGCTTTTCTTGGCCCTTCTTTAGGGGCAGCATATTTTATATCGTCCTCTAGCTAGTAGGTGTTACATTTTGAAGCCAGCACTCATACCCCTTATCCAGCTGCTGGAAGGTAGGGGGGAGGAGACATCCTTTGTAGTCCCATTCCCCCCCACTCTGTTGCACCCCCAGTTTACTTGCTGGGAGGAAGATGGGCAGGGGTATCTCTCTTCCTTCTCCAGCATACTGACACCAGTGTTGGGGGAAGTCCATCTATGCTACTTCCTTTTCCAGCCTCCATTCAGCCCTCAATAGTAAATAGATGCCCTGTCTGTTTCTGCTGCTGCTCAGAGCTTTCCCAAGCAGGAACAAAGTGAAATTGATGAGATTTTTTGTTGTCAATTTCACTGATATCCCCAGCTTTCTCAGTAGCAGCTCTGAAAACTGACAAGTAGAGCCCTGTGCGGATACAAAATTTGTATCCATGTCAGATCTGGATGCGGATATCTGCGGATATAAAGTAAATCCACGGATATCTGCAGGGCTCTACTGATGACTCTGGTCCCTTAAGGCCAGGTCTACACTACCCCCCTAATTCGAACTAAGGTACGGAACTTCAGCTACGTGAATAACGTAGCTGAAGTTCGAAGTACCTTAGTTCGAACTTACCTTGGTCCACACTCGGCAGGCAGGCTCCCCCGTCGACTTCGCGGTACTCCTCTCGCCGAGCTGGAGTACCGCAGTCGACGGCGAGCACTTCCGGGTTCGACTTATCGCGTCCAGACTAGACGCAATAAGTCGAACCCAGAAGTTCGATCGCTCGCCGCCGAACTACCGGGTAAGTGTAGCCAAGGCCTAAGTCTATTGCTGCTTCAGAAATCTTTGAGCAGTAACAGTAATGCTGTCTGCAGATTTCAGAAGAGGAGCACTGTGTTTGTTTACACTCAAATGATGCTTGGAAATTTACTTTCACCACTATAAATTATTATTTTTTTAAATGTAAGCTTGGATTCTACAGGAAGCATTCTTTTTGCCTGTGGCAAATAAATCTTTAAGGTGCTGGGTGGGTGTAACAATACTGTGCCCTAATATGAAGACACATTGAAGGCCTTATGACTGACCTGCGTAAATACTGCTCCTTATGCCAGCAGGTGATATTGGAATCTTGCATAAGAACGTGTTGTGTGATGCTTCTCACACAGAATACCTGGAATGCTCTGCTGATTTACAGCTATGTCATAGCACATCTGAAGCCTGAGCTATAGGAACCAGTTGAAAGGTTAGGGTTGATATTTGAATGCAGAGTTCTGTTGCTGTTAAAGCCTGAATGAGATTACCATAAAGTCTATAACATGAAATAGGCAGAAGTGTCTGTGATAAACTTCCAAGACTAGTGTTCAGTTTATATTTTTGCAGAGTAACAAAGAGGGCTACAAAAACAACAAGGAGTCTGGTGGCACCTTAAAGACTAACAGATATATTTGGGCATAAGCTTTCGTGAGTAAAAACCTCACTTCTTCGGATGCATAGCTTAAAGACTAACAGATCTATTTGGGCATAAGCTTTCGTGAGTAAAAACCTCACTTCTTAAAGAGGGCTAGAGACTCTTTTGAAAGTGCCGATTAGGTGGAGTGTGGCTCGTATGGCACTCACCAAGGTTCTCACAGAGGCCATAACACATCGAGATCATCACTAACCACTAAAAAATGTAGCACTTCAACTCGATAAAAATAGTCCCATGATCTAGCTCTCTATTGAGGATTAGTGCATGCAGCAGGTCTGAAAAGCTGGCATGGTAGAAGTATGTGTATTAGAACAATTGTCAAAAAGTGAAACACCACCCAAATGAGATTTTATTTTTTTTTAATTACAGATTTTACAAGATAATTCTCTTCTAAGCTAGGGGTGAGAGGGCAGAGTTACACGGGCTATAACTTATGCAGAAAAAAACCTTTTTCAGAGGACTGGGGAAGGGTGTAACTCAAAACAGAAATGGAGGACCCTTTGAGGAATATTTTGTTGTTTTTCTCAAGAACAAAATCTTCCATGCAATGAATGAGGCTGCTTGGCTTAGTGATGATGATACAGCTTTAACATGCTGAAGGAGCCAATTCTGATTCCAGGGATCTGGGTTTGGAGTTAATTTCAAATGTTCCCTGAGGGTAGGCGCAGCAGGGGTACGCTAGGAGGTGCACTCTTGCAGTCTCGTGCCCTGGACTACAAATTCCCAGGAACCTGTATGAACTTTACAAATCCCAGAGCCATTGTTGTGGGACTCATTCTGTACCTTCAGCTTGAACGGGTGTACAGGTAACCTGTCTAGCGGTAGCTCTGTGCAGACCCAGACAGGAGCATTTGTAGGCTCTTAACTGATAACTAAAAAGCCTTGAAAATGGAGGGGAAGGGAGATTGCCCTGCCCCAAATCATCCCTGCTCCTACAACCATCAGTCTCTTTCAGAGCTTGGAAGTTTCCTAGGACACTTATTTTTTACCCCTCAGTACCCTGTAGAGGTTATGGATGCCTCAGTGTTCCTTCCTCCCTCTTTCCGTGTAACTCCTGAGAAGCCCAGAAGGGCAGAATAGGAAGTCTGCTAATGTGCATCCGCTGGTGTGAAGTAGCAGTACTCCTTGTGTGTAGTGGTTGCAGGGTTCTCCATTGCATGCCAATATTCAAGTTGTTGTGGAAGGTGCTGGTTTTGTTGTGCTCCTGAGTTCATTGGACTGTGCTGAGCTTGGAGCGCCTCTGGCTAGGCATCTTGTTTTCCTCTATCAAGAGCTGTTTATATTATAAAAATCACAACTCCAGTGTTCAAAACTTTGGCATTTGATCTTGTTTTGTAATGAATGCAAGATTTACGAATGGATACTAATTCTGTTCTTTGGGGGGGGAATCTTGTGAATGGGCCTCTGGTTAGATTTAAATCCATTTCAAGTTTCAGGTGTTAAAGCAGATGTTTGTAAGTTAAGTTCTGAAATTTTTTACACCCAGCCCTAAAAATTCAAGAGTCATTTCAACTCCTTGGTCACAGAGTGGACTTATTTGAAACTGTGTAGAAAACGAAATCTTTATCCTAAAAGCAAATGGTGTAACTTTGGTCTTGGTACTCACTTTGTTTTCACTCCTAACAAAGGGATTTAAATCCTGCTGTAACTGGAAAAATTGAACCTCACCCCTAACTTTGAGTTTCGCTCCCAACATTTCCACAATACAATAAGCTGACCTTGCAGAGGGACACTAGAGCAACGTCGGCTTTGCTTTTCCAGCATTCAGCCTTGGTCGTAAATCTTTGTGAAATGTACAGAATGTGGAATGACCACCTGCCATTAGCCTTTTCTGTGTCATTGCCTTTTCAGGCTAAAACTAAACCTGGCCCCACTCTGATACTTTGAGCTGCAAAGTTGATCTGACATTGCAATCGCTCAGCATCCATTTCCAGACTCTGTCTGAAACTGCCTCCTATTTATAATTTGTCGTTCACTGCTGCCTTCCAGGCTGTTAGTGTTGCTTCTCTGCAAAGTTCAGCTTTGTTTGGAAAGGGGTGATATGAACGACTTCAAAAATTTAAGGTCTGGGCTAAATACCATTGTACAGTTGAACAATCGGTGATTTTAAAACTGCCTTAGTTAAACTGGTGTAACTTTGTGTGTGGGCACTCTGTTGGTTTATATCTGTGTAGTTTGTGTCATACAAGCGCAAGCTAAACGGATATAAATAAAGTTTAAACCAATGGAGTGCCCCCCCCCAAGGTTTCACAAGTGTAACTAAAATGATTTCAAATTAAATTGATGCAACCCCTGTGTGTAAACAAGTTTAAGAATCTCAGACATAATAAAAGGTATTTCTCACCTTGCCTGGTCAAGATTAGAATGTATGCAAGGGTTGGTTAGTCTGTCCCAATCAGAGGTTGTGGGGGATTTCATCATGTGTTTACTGTCCATATAGCCAATAATAGGTGCATTCAATTGTCTGACAATTAAATTAATGTTTGTGTAGGAGCAGGTACGTTGAGTAGGAGCTTGGATTTTCTCCTTTGGTGGAATATCGTGTAGTTGAGAGTGAACTTGGCCCTTCCAGTCTATTTTGTGCTATCTTAAGTCTTCCTTGGGGCTTGTTTAAGCAAGTTGTACTACTTAAGCTGTATCAGTATCGTTAAAGCGAAACAAACCCCACTGTGGATGCATACCACATCCTTGTGGAGACGATGTAGCTGCATTGAGGCTCCCAGCATTCCAAGCTGAGGATGTGCTGCTATTCTTCTACTTTACCACTGAGCTGGCTTTTAGAGGGGACTGTGAATCCAGCATCATGAACTAGCTCTATTGGAGGAGGGGCTCATCTTCATACCCGACATCAAATTAGCCCCGCAATATGTTTAAAATAATGATACTTAGCACTGTACATCTTCAAAGCCCCTCCAAGCCGGTTACAAACCAAGAATCTAGTGCATGCGAAGCATGTCCAGGATTTGAAATCCAGAAAAAAAATTGACAATTGAAGAAATATTGCCCCTGATCATTTCGTTCATGGCTCAGGAATAAATGATTTGATTTGTCTGATCAGCAACATTCTGTCATCATCTTCCTACTTTGTAGACCTCACATTTTAGCAGATTGATGGAATTTTCCAGAGCAATACGATGCAATGTAGGAAGTAATAGGTACAAATAACACTTCAGTAGCCTAAATACATGAAAAGCCCTGGAGTAGGGCGTCCTCTCTCCTCTCACTCTACTCAACACAGTGCCCCACCCCGATGCTAGGTGGTGGTTTGCTGCTTGTGAAGCTTCTGTCAGATACAACGTAAAGACAAAGCCCTGAATATTTGCAATCTTGAAATGTCAATGAAACTCTTCATAAAAGGGGGGTGTTATGTCCAAATCTCAATTTAGGTGATTGGACTCTGCTTCCTCTCCTCCCCCATTCACTTGCAGCTCCACAGTTGCAAGGTTGCTGTGGGCTGTTAGATAATTGTCCTGTTTCACTGCAGTGCTGACTGCACTTCAGTGGTGAGTAAACTGATCCCTTTACCTGCCTGGCTGAATTCACAAAAACTGTTGTTGGTTGAGCACTTTGGGGGCTTAGCTAGAAGGCGCTAGACGAATACGTCGTAGTTACTATATGCCCTGCATTTCCCTCCTTGCCTTGTTTCTTGAGCTTGCTCTTTCTCTAGCACTGCCAGAATGACCCAATTAGATACTCGTCTGGTCAGGTAATGCTAATGCTCTACTGGAAGAATGCCTGAATGATACTGCCAGCTAGATGCTTTAGAGCTACCTTGCCAACCCTGCAAAGGCAGCAACCTTGCCTCTGAGTCATCGCAGGCACTCTTTCTGTATGTGTGCGCTTGAGTGGTCTCCCTTGGAGATGGTATAGAGTAGGGTTACCATATTTTGTGCCTCCAAATGGAGGACACTCCACGGGGCCCCAGCCCCGCCCACGCCCCGTCTCCGCCCCCTCCCCTGCTTCCCGCGAACATTTGATTCGCGGGAAGCCTGAAACAGGTAAGGGGGAGTGTGGGGGGAGGAGGCGCGGCCCAGGCTGGCCCCGGCCGACCACCCCCGGCCCGCCCAGCACTGCCGGCCCCCGGCGGCCCGGCGCACCCCCCC
>NC_048301.1:132716394-132905048 GCF_013100865.1 Trachemys scripta elegans | reverse complement strand
CCGCCCGGCACCGCGCGCCCGGCTCCTGGACCCCGGCCCGGCACCGCGCGCTCGGCCTGGCTCCCGGCCCAGCACCATGCCCCCGGCCCAGCGACCCCGGCCCGGCCCCGCACCGCCGACCCCAGCCAAAGAGGCCCCGGCCGAGCACCACCGAGCCCTCCCTCCCTCCTGATTTTCCCGGACATGCCCGGCTTTTGGGGATTTCCCCCCGGACGGGGATTTGAGCCCCCAAAAGCCGGACATGTCTGGGAAAATCCGGACGTCTGGTAACCCTAGTATAGAGAAACGTGCTCTCTGCCCTTTCCATAGAAAATCTCGTGTGTCTGAGGTGGTTAGGTGTCTGAACTGTGCAACTTCTGCAGGCTGTGCTTTGCTTACCCTGTGGTGATCTCACAAACAGCTGCACGTGTCCTCGTGACCACCAGGGCAGGTGAGCGTCATTCCTCTTTAGTTGGGCTTCTCTATGATTGCAGTTTGCTCAGAAAGCAGTCTCGTCTTTGCTTGCTGGCTTAGCTAGCGTGATCATATTACACCTGCACTGGGTTCTTTGTTGACTGACAAAGCTGGCACTGTTGATCCTAAAGCCCTTATCTGTGTTTGAAATATCCTCCCTGAGCATTTTTCTCACGGGCATTTCTACCCAAATACCACCTCTGTGAAAGCTCTCCGCCATCTCATCATAACTGGTAGGCAATCTTGCCTTTGCCCTGACTGACCCTAGGTATGGAATTTCTTTCCCACTTTCTCTGTGTAAACCACACAGTCCACATCCTCCCAAACCTGTATTCCACATGGTTGTGAGTAACCACTGGTAGTTCCATGTTTGTTTGTTTTTATGACAGTTCGAAGAAGATGGTCTCTGATTTTGATTTAACATAGTTTACTGTTCATCTCTCCCAATGGACTGGATGGGTGGGCTTAAGGTGATCAGAGAACAACTGTGAAAAAACGGGACGGGGGTGGGGAGTAATAGGCGCCTATATAAGAAGTCCCAAAAACCGTGACTGTCCCTTTAAAAATGGAACATCTGGTCACTCTAGGTGGGCTTTATAAATGTAACTCTATTAAATGAGTCAATTGTGGTGCTGGGTAGACCTAGGGTTGCCAACTTTCTAATCACACAAAACCGAATACCCATGCTCTGCCCCTTCTCTGAGGCTCCGCTCATGCCCCACCCTGCCCCTTCTCCGAGGGCCTCCCCCACTCGCTCCATCCCCCCTCCCTGTGGCAGGGGTTTTGGGTGCAGGGGGAGGGGATGAGGGCTCCCTCTGGGGATGAGGGGTTTGGGTGTGGGAGGGGACTCTGGGCTGGGGCAGAGGATTGGGGTGCAGGGTCCCACCGGCACTTATTGCAGCTCCGAGGAAGCGGCTGCCAGGTCCCTGCGGACTCTAGGTGTGTGGGCCACCAGGCGGCTCTGTGGTGTGCGCTTCCTTTGTGCTCGCAGGTGCCGCCCCCGACAGCTGCCATTGGTCGCTTCCTGGCCAATGGGAGCTGTGGATCTCCAATTGGGGTGGGAGCAGCATGCCAAGCCTCCCTGGCCGCCCATGTGCGAAGGAGCCACAGGGACCAGGTGGCCACTTCCGGGAGCCCGAGGGTCCCGCTGTGCTGCCGACCGGACTTGTAACGTCCCGCTTGACGGTGCTGACTGGGGCCACCAGGTGTTCCGGTCAAAAAACGAATGCCTGGCAACCCTAGTGCTACCTCTTATTCCAAGTGTATGAGTTTAAAGTTCAGAGCATATTGCAAGACTTGTTTAGATCCCAAGTCAATAGTGGCTATAGAAATACCAACAGGTATTCCTAAATATTATATATTATACCCTGGCCATTTCAAGCCCTATTGGGTTGTCTTCAGTAGACAAACCGATCAGTGCCATGGCGTCCAATTTTAACTTGGAAACCTGTTAATCCTCAAGAAAACTGCTTAAAGTAGCAGGAGGTGCACAGGGAACAAAGAGTGGACTTTGTCTGCAATAGTTGGGAATAAATCCATATATGCTGACACACTGTAGCTAGACTTCGGTAAATTGTGCTGTTTATAAAAATTCTCTTTCCACGGTTGCCCTATACAAAATCAAAAACTGTTACTTAAGGGAAATGGGCTGGTCTCTTAATGTAATTTGTTCCCAAAGCTAATCTTATTAAACAGCAATATTTAAAGCCATATGCATTGTATAGCCCAGCATGTTCTAAGCTGTGGAAAATCCAATGTTGCAGCAGGATGTCTGCCTTGATCTTGGGAACAAAGGTGTCTCTTTAAAAAGTTTTTTTTTTTTAAATACAGATTTTAATCTAGGTTTTTGGAATAATGCAAGCAGTTGTGATTGCAAAAACATGATCAATGAATGTGGCAGTTCCTACTTCATCTACTATCTTTCCCTTTCACATGATTTGCAATATTGCCATCTTAAACTTCAATCTAATCTTGAAGATATTGCAAAATTCTGTCATTGTTACCTATATATCAAAAACTACTGTTTCCTCTCTTTATCTTTACTGCAACAACTCTTGGTCGTATATTGCTTCGATTGCTGTACCTTCTTTTTCCCTCCTCCAGTCTAGCCAAAACACTGCATCTCAAGTCCTTTTTCCTGTTGATCATGCCCTCGCCCACCCTTGAATCCTTACCCTTGTTTTCTTTGTACTACACAATTCAGGATCATACATCTCTCTCTTAGGCCACTTAGGTCTACACTTAAAACTTAGGTTGACCCAGCTACATTGCTCAGGGATGTGAAAAATCTACCCCGGAATTCTTCCATCAATCTGGCTACCAGCGATGGGAAAACCATTTTTGGTGCTATAATGCGTGTCGACACAAGCGCTACAGCGATGCAGATGCAGCACTGCAACTGTGCGGTGTAGCGGTTTAAGTGTAGACATAGCCTTAGTTCCCTTTCTTGCTCCCTTCACTTACCCTGCCCAGACCTGCTCGCCTTCTAATCCAGTCACTTCCTTCTCTCCTCGATTTTGCACTTTTATTTTTGTTACTCCACATTTGTCCTCCAAGTGTCCTATTTCCTCCAAATTTCTCCTTAGTTTGTTCTCATCTATTACCTCCCCACTTGCTGACCTCTTGTCCTTCCAATGCGTTGTCTGTCTCTTGTCTAGTGTCTGAGATTGTAATGGCTTATTCTGTTTTGTAAAGAACAGTAAATATTTGTGGTGCCGCATAAATCATGGCTGATACTGTTATGGCTTGCGGGGGGAAAAGCTTCTAGAATAGAATGCTTTTAATTCTTGCCCCTGCAGATAATGTTCAAACTGTTCTGCTGTTATACAGTGCACTGTCAACTCTATTGCAGTGCCTGCTGTCAGTCAAAGTGAGAGGTGACAGAGTTACGGCACTACACCACAGTGGGAAGATGAAGGGATGCAGAAGTGATAAATAGAAATGATTCCACAGGCCACATTGGGGAAATGGTGTACAATCCATTCAAACTCCGGAGGGCTCTTCAGGGACCAAGGGCTGCCAGTAAGACATTGGGTTGGAACAGGTATTCTGTTGTTTCTCCCTTCTTTCTAGAGACCTGAAATTCTGCATTTCTGCTGGGAATAAAATTGAAATTTGTAACAGCAAATCTGATTCTGCATTACTTTGTACACAGAAGGTCACTATTCCTGACTATTAGCATTTAAAGGGACGCTTCATTAAGACTAATGAGGAAAGTTTATACCTTAGTACTGTTCAGTTTTCAAGCTGAGATTCAGCAGTATGATCTTGCCTTGCTTATACACCTCTACCCCGTTATAACGCTGTCCTCGGGAGTCAAAATATCTTACCGCGTTATAGGTGAAACTACATTATATTGAACTTGCTTTGATCCTCCGGAGCGTGCCCCGCAGCCCCGCCCCTCCGGAGCGCTGCTTTACCGGGTTACATCCGAATTCGTGTTATATCGGGTCACGTTATATCGGGGTAGAGGTGTAAGGTCGTCCAGGTGTTTAAAATTGGAAAGGCTAGAAACTGCTTAAATCTCAGTCTGGAGAAAACTGCAAAATCCTTAACACCCTTAACTATACAGTTCTCTCCAGGCTTCTGTGAATTATTTATTTACATAATTTGAATATTGAAGAACAAACAGAATTATTCCTACAGAATGGATTTCCTGTGCTACTTCATTGCTCATGGGAATTTCCTTTTTTAAACAGTGGTGGTAAATATCTCCCATTTGTCATTCGATGAAGGGTTCAGTAGCAGGTTCTGAAGCTGCAGCTCTCAAATTGCCAAAGGAACCTATAAAATGCACTACTCAGCATGCTCTGTCCATGACCTCGAAGTTATTTTATTTTTTATTTGGGTATAGTAATTCTCAAATTCCTTCCTTCTACCGATCACTTCATAAGAGATCTTTCCACACACTACCTCCCCTAACATCCCAGTCCAATACATGGTTCTCAATGTCTTTTCCTGGGGTCCGCCAGGAAAGACTTCATGAACCACTGATAGTCCACAGATGGCAGTATGGGAGATATGCAGTTGGAAACTTATCTGTTCTTTTCTGTTTATTTCATATTTTACTTTGAAGAAGGCTTTTTTTTTTATTACAAAACTTCCTTTCCCTATATTTAGGCATGGCCAAATTAGATTTTTATTTATTTTGTAACTTTGATGGATCATAGCTGTTTATTTTAAAGCACTTTTTAATTTGTATCAGTTATAGGAGGATCAGACAGTGGGGTCAGGCAGTAATTATTTAATGATAGTAGATGTTGAGATTCAAAAAGTTAAAACTTTATAACGTTAAAACACCAAATTGTCAACATCACGTGTCAAAATATACAAAGTAAATATCCTAAAATTAAACTCTTAAGTTCTCAAGCAGCATTTTTGCTACTTTGGTATCCATAAATTTCACTTATTATCGATAGATATATTTGCCGGTTTGTACATGCGTGGTGTACAGATCTAATTCTTCCAAGCCTATCTATATTCAAGAGAAGTGTTTAGCAACCCTAATAGGGTAGAGAGCATCCTGTTATGATTAAGGGCAGCACAATCTGAGCTCTGAGCAGAAGCATGATTGACACCTCTCAAATCGCATCAAATGCCTGTGCCAATTCTATTTTGTTCTTTAAAAATATCTTACTAAACATAGTAAGTGGAAACACCATTTATCGGGGACTGACAGCAGACTCCTACGCTTGCTCTTTTCCTCATTCATTAGTCTAAGAACTTAGTGTTGGCCACGTTCTGGACTTACAAGCTGTTTGTAAACAACTTCAATCTTTTTGCCCGTCTCCAGAAAACATACAACTTCTCTCCGTTTGGGGAAGAAACCCTGTCACATTCTGTTTAATGTGTCAAAGGCAACGCTTCCTCACAGGTTGAAACCTTTGTCAATATGAAGGGAACTTGCCCTGCAAGCTGTAAACCCTAGCTACTGCATTTCGCAATGGCAATGCGTACACCTATTCCTGCTCAGTGGGAAACTTAGGGCCCGTCTCCACTACCATACTACATCGTGATGTATCTAGCAGAAAAAATGT
This sequence comes from Trachemys scripta elegans, assembly GCF_013100865.1. Lineage (NCBI taxonomy): Eukaryota > Metazoa > Chordata > Testudines > Emydidae > Trachemys > Trachemys scripta. The sequence goes on along the minus strand of NC_048301.1, from coordinate 132,899,559 downwards.
ATATATCTAGCCGGAAAGGTTCCACTCTGCCATTTGCCATGTTACTGTGCTTGTAAAATTAGAGCTGGAACAGGGGTGTATGGGCCAGTACTGGTGGCCACTTTTTACCGGTGGGCAGTACCAGCTTACTTTCACCCTTGAGCTGAATTACCTGGCCTATGTTTATCTGGGAGGGAGGGGAAGGCACAGAGCTAAAACATTGTAGGGGGTTGTTAGCATGACATCTATTTTTGGTAGGAGATGTGAAATTGCCTGAAAACATAGAATATTTGTGTTGCATTGATCTTTCAGACTCCAACTTATTCAGACATGAATAGTTGTGGATCCAGCCACACTGTACTACTAACTTAAACTCCTTCAGGAATTACTGTCAATGGTTATGGCCCTTTACAATTGATGCCATTTACTTCTAGAGCTAAGAACACAAGGGTCGCTTATTAGAACCCATTTGCTAGTTACAAACACTGGATGTAGCTAAATCCTCCTTCAGTCTTCTAACCCTGACTAATGTACAATAGGCAGAACTTTTTTCTGTTATGAAATCTGAAGTCACTCAGTCCAGGGGCTGAAAATTACGGTAGTTTTAGGGTCAGGATTTTCTACATTCAGTCCCAGCTGTGTGGCAAAAAGAACTAGTAGGTCAAGTGACATGTTTATGGTGTCTAATCTACTGAACCATTAGGGTTGTCAGCTTTCTAGTGACAGGCTTTATTTTTTAGCTCTGGCAGCTCAACAGATATTGAACTCATTCCAGTATGCTTTCAGATGGGATAAAGCATTGACTTCTAGCGATTATTTCAATACTGGGTACTAAAATCATGTTGGAATTTGGGGCAGGGGAGGCAGGGCAGAAGGATGGGCGTAAAGCATGACAGACACTTTACTAGGTATGCATTCTGGGCAGTGAGTTGTCAAAACACTAATTCTGGTCAGTGATTAGGAATGGAAGAAAGCTGATGTGGAGACTGTGTGGATCATTGTATGCATGTAAATCAATCCTTCATTCACTGAGTGAAAGAATAACTTAAACTGGTATTGCTCTCAGGGCCGGCTCCAGCATTTCTGCTGCCCCAAGCAAAAAAAAAAGCCGCGATCGGCGGTGGCAGTTCAGCGGCAGGTCCTTTGCTCCTAGAGGGAGTGAGGGACCTGCTGCCCCCGAATTGCCGCAGGTGCCGCCCCTCTCCCTTGGCCGCCCCAAGCACCTGCTTGTTAAGCTGGTGCCTGGAGCCGGCCCTGATTGCTCTACATATGGAAGATGCTGTATTGTAAGATCAGCCCATAAAAAAGGCCTTTAATAGTAGTGTTTGCAGAGACGTACTTTGCATAATTGGCAAAGATCATTGGTGCATGTTCATCAAAATGCTAATTGCCTGCAAATCTAATGAGGGGGTAGCTGTCTGCAGTGGTGATGGTACATACATATGAATGTTTGCCTGTCATATAGCAAAGGCAGAGGCTATTACCTTGCTTCCTAGGCCTAGCTTTGCAAACTTTTGGCTTGACTAAATTTAGGGGCTACATGTCAGTCTGATCTTGCTTTCTTTATATGGATGGCACCTGTTACTTACCAAGGGCGATTGTATCGCTGAGTACTAACATGCCAAGGGATAACCAGGTGAAAGGAGAGAATACAGAAACTATGTGAATGTGGCTTATTTATCTTCATTTTAAGAGGAGGTAAATTTAAATAACAAGGTTTGAAGTGATTTGCCCAAGAACACGTAAAGACAATAGCATGGCCCTGGGGAGAATCCAGAATTGGACTCCAAGTCTTGTGCTTAAACCAATGAGTTTACGTTACTGAAATCTTTTTCACTGTCTGCTACCTTCAGGCCCTTTCTTTCAGCCGTACAGGGTTTTTATTAACTGTCTTCTGATTTATAACAGCTACTGTGTTTTCAGGGGAATTGTCTTATGTTCCTGTTAACTGGCCTTGATACTGCTGTGGACTTTAAGGTTTTAAATTGTTTTGACAGTAAAAGGTGACAGCAGTCTGTAAATCTTCAGCCACCAGATTAGAAAGATTACTTTCTCTTGGTGAGAATGGTGCAACTAATATCAAAGCATGGGGCAACACAGCCACATAAGTGGTGCTTAGAAATCAGTGTTGCCTTCATTTTTAGTATGCTAGGAGTTTCTCTTGATATAGTTATAATATAAGAATTCTGAAACAGTTATGTCCTGCATGAGGGATTTCAAAGGGTAATGAAAATGGATTTTAAAAGTGGATTCCTGGCAGGGAAGTGCCTACCATAGTATTCCCATTGGGTATACTAATATTTTAGCAAGGGTAGGTTGGAAGTGTGTGGGGAAAGCCCTGCTACTCTTTTGCAGATATTTGGATTTACAGAACCACTGGCAAATGTAACCTGGTGTTGGAGATACAGGATCACTTGAAAGTGGGATTTTTGGTGGTGGTAGTTCTGACAAACGACCCTTTAAGTGGAGAGCTGTGATCATGGGACATAATGGCAAGGTCATACCTTCCCGTGCTGACAACTGCTAGCGGTGACAGTTGCAAAGCTATTTTGGGAGCTCCGTTCTGTTTTCTCTGAACTTCTGTCTCTGTGTTCCCGGATTTAACTCTGATGCTGTTCAGCTGTCATCAGGCTTGCCTTTATTTGTTGAGTGCTGGTCCTTTTGCAGTGTATGTTGACACAATAGCTTTACCCTCTCCATGCATTTAGCAGAAGAAACCTAGCCTGAAGTCATGGAGACAAAGGCTTTGTTCTGCAGATGTTCTGCTTCTATCAAGAGAATGTAATACTAATAAATCTTGCTGTAACAAAACTTAGTAAGACCTATGTACAGTAGTGACTGTGTGGTTTCACTGGACTGCCATTTCTCACAGACCAGGGTGTTAATACAGTAACTAAAATCTTCAGGCGTAGCTGACATTTTCCTGGTTGTAGTAAATCTTCAGCCACTTTTAAAGTCAGGTTACAAGCTTGTTAGCTCCAGTCAAATCTTACGAACAGTTTGTTCCTTGATTACATAGGGAGCAGGACATTGTATTGGCTTTAGGTATCTTTGAGGTGCACCATCTAATACATCAAGGCATCTTGTGGCTAAAGGGTAGGAATAAACTGCGTAATTTTGGTTCTACTCTTGGTTGTGCTGTAGACTTCCTGTGTGACTTTTGGTAAATCACTAAATCTCTCTGCTTCATGTTTCCCTATCTGTAAAATTGGGGGCGATATCTACCTACATCAAAGAGGGAAGGTGGGGTGGTTGAGCTCAACTCATTAAAAGCTTTGAAGCACTCTGCTGTCATGATATGGTAATGCTATATAACTGCAAATTGTCAGTGTTGTATTGTGTAACTTCCTAATCAGTCATGCCAAATAAATTAGTCTTAGTCAGTTGTGCATATTATAGAACTAACAGTTTGGAGGGAAGACCTTCCTCTCACAACGGAAGCAAAGGGTTGAGTATTAAAAAGACAGTCTTCATGAGTTTTTTAAAAAAATCAGTTAAAAGTAGCTTTGGGGACTTCAGAATCCCCCTCCTGGTTCTTGTAATTTTTTTTGACCTATTTTCCAATTTTTACCTCTCAACAGTGTTGCTATGTGACCTATCCAAACAGAGGAAACTGACTTTATAAAGTGTAGCCAAATACACAAATTAAACTGAAAACATGATTTTTTTCGTATAATCTTTCAGTTACACTATTGTTAGTATGCATTGTAGCGGTAGTAGGGATCAAATTGTGTAATGCATTGTGGCGGTATCCTGAACAAAATTGCCAAAATCAGCCAAAAATACAAGGAATATTTTTGTTTCCAGACATTTTACTTGCATAACTAGATTTCATTAGTTCTTATTAAGGGTGAATTGCTTTTACTGTTTTTAGACAAATATTTAGGTTGACCATATTTATTGCAAAGACTAAACATGAACATAACTTTCATGATGTCTCTAGTAAAAATCTGACAAGTAGGTCATAAGTTCTGTCACAGTAGCTGATTGAGAGAAAGCTTTAAAGGCTTCATGTCCATAGCAAGAGAGTAACTTTAGTTGCTGTTTAGCTAGTTTGGCATATGACAACTGACACTAAACTCGTTTAGTCTCTTGCATGGAGGGGAAGGATGCAGAAACCATGCTTTCTGAACCGAATAAGACTCTTGTATACTCTCAGAGCATAGTACTGTTCTCATGGTTAGGCACTCCTCATTGCCAGTATCCAGCTACTATAACTCTCTTAACTCCACCTTGTTCAGAGCGAACCTTTAAAACTAAATTCTTAGCATGATTTGGACCTGCCTAAACTTGCTGAAAATGGCTTAGCTGCACCTGTTTGGTTGCTCCCATTACAGATGCCTGTTGACAGCACCAGGTAAATTTCCTAGGGTGGACAGGATAAATCAGGTTTCAGAGTAGCAGCCGTGTTAGTCTGTATCCGCAAAAAGAACAGGAGCACTTGTGGCATCTTAGAGACTAACAAATTTATTAGAGCATAAGCTTTCGTGGGCTACTGCCCACTTCTTCGGATGCATGTGCTAAATCAGCAGCTTCTACTGTTCCTGACGGCTAATGCAGAATCTCCTGCAGCTCAATAGGTGGAGCTACCTCTTCGTGATGCCAAGGTGCCTACTTCAGGTTTCTTCTAGGATAGATTCCTTCTGAGGAGAACAACACTAAAGGAATACATGTTTGCTGTCCTTTTATTTATTTATTTATGTAGTAGTTCTAGCTGTCTTTCCAACACTTAGACACAGTCCCTGCTCTGAGGAGCTCATAATCTAAAGGCAGAGGTCAGGGAAAGGGAGTAAAAATAGGCAAGTTGTATACAAATCACTTTACTATTGGCAGTGTGACAGGGAGGTTTGTTGAGAGACTTACATATGGGCAGGGTAGGGCCTGTGCTGTTGCATGAAGTGAGGTCCTGCCATGGAGAGTGGGCTGCATGAAAGAGGCTTGGAGGTGACCATATTAAAATCTGATTGTGCAAAGCTTGACAAGGACGGGCAGAGTTATGTAGAACTTTGAAGGTGATAACAAAGTTTAAATCTGAGACTATATTGGCTGGGAAGACAATGAAAGGATTTAAAAAATAAATCAGGAGTTCCATGAACAAATTCATGGACAAGGAAGTTTATTGGCAATATTTTGAATAGACTGAATGGGGCAACGTGTCTTTGGGAAGCCAGAGAGGAGGACGTTGCAGTAATCAAGATGGGATAAAGTGGGGGTCTGAATCTCTTTAACTTGATTACTTAGCTGCATGCTACATTGCAACTTTTCTACTGTTCTAGCTGTAATTCTCAGTAAGAAGGTGGTACGCAGCTGACTGTTTACACTCTACACATATGCAAAGGGAAGTGCATGTTAAAATAGAGCTCTTCAATACTGTTTTCTCTTGCTAGAAATGGGTGAGGCTTGCTGCCCAGGGGTCTGACTCAGCAACATTATTGCCTTTTCTCTTAAGAGCTGCGCGAGTCATGGAAGGGTGCTGATACAGGGTTCTGCCACAGGACAGTTTATTTATAGTAAAGGTCAGCATGCCATGAAAGCCATACAGGTTACCCTGATCACCCTTTCCCCATTCTGCATATCCAAACAAATCTCCTAATTTTGTGGAGGTTTTTTACTCTTAAACAAATTCTGCTAAACTGGGGAGGAAGCCCAGGAAATGCAGAAGTGGTCTATGGTTTTAAAGCACAGTGAATCAGCAATTACTCCGTGGCAGCTTTGCTCCCAAACTCTTGTGTGTAGACATGGGAGCTGTTCTGTGATCACATGGCATAGGGCAATGGGACATACTATCTGTAAACTAAATATTTGTTCAATTGGACTAAGTGAAGTATAGAAATGAAACACACTGTGGGCCAAGATCACCCTTGGCATAGGTGAGTTGACTCAAGTGCAGTCACACCATTTAACTTGGTTAACTGACTTACATCACACTAGCAAACTACACCGGTAAATTGGCAATTAAGAGGCTTGTAGAGTACTGGGGAGCGAAGGTACTCTCTTAAAGTATTAATATGGGCTGTTCTACTTGTGTCCTGGAAAGGAGTGACACATGGCCAATTTCAGGATTTATTTGTAAGCAGTTAATTAAAGTCTACATAGTTTGATCTCTCAGTTCTGGAGTATGTAGTAAAATCCCACAAAATTTGGTGAACCCTCGGGGAGGAGGGGGGGAGCATAACATGGACATCTGTAATACTCTGAATGTCTCCATCTGCCTCAGTATTCATCCACACTTGAACCCATCCATATTTTCCGTACTTATGGGGTTTTCCTGTAACCAGCTGATTCCAGACAATTCCTTGGAAATTTTATGCTGGGATTGGAGGCGGGGAAGGGGGTGTCTCACCTATATATAGGTGCATTGTGATAGTGTCTAGGATCCCCAGTCATGGACCAGGGTCCCATTCTGCTAGGCGCTTTACAAACACATACAGTCCCTGCCTCAAAGAGCTTACAGTCTAAATAGTCTCTCTGGGGACCTGTGGGGGATCTCTTCTGAGATGACTGGCATAAATGAGCAGTAAATCTGGTCGGACACAAACATTTCATGAGAATTTCATCACATTTTCTTCTATTTCCCTAAACTAAATCTTCCATCAGCCCCATTGAGCAGATTGTCGGTATCTGTGTTGGTGTATTGCGGCCCAGATGTGTCCGGTCCCCTTCAATACCTCTGCCACTCTTCATGTCTCCTTCTACGAGGAGTGAAATCCAAAGAAAGCCTGGCTGTGTATCAGGGTGGATTTGGTTTAAATCAAATTGATTTAAATCATCATTTAAATCACTAGTCAGACTCAATTTAATCATGGTTTTCTACATAAAAGTGCATTCTTGGTGGTTGTTATAACCTTAATACATATTCTTCACAACTCCGAGATAGATGTAAATTTCATTTTTAGAAGGTACACACTATACATTTTTAAGTGATTTATTTTGAAAACTCTCAGATTAGTTTTACAGCTATATCAGAAAATGAATGATTTTTTGGTTATTTCATTTACCAAAGGTAATTGAAGCAGATATTTATGAAGTCATTGGGAGGTGAACTTTCTCCAATTCAACAGGTTAATCATTAATATTTGGAGATTTTCTTGGTCTGCTGTATTAGGAGGAGAACATCACCCGACAGACATTTAAATTGTTTTATTTAACTAAAACAACGTTATGTATTCTGGATTTTTTTCTTCAACAGCAAACATAATATTTTAACAAAACAAACATATGAATTTGAGTTTAAACATTCAAGTTTTTTAAAATCAGGTTTGTTTTTGTTAAAAATTGTTTTTAACTAAAATAGTTAAATGAAATATTAAAAAAAAAATTAAATCGACTGTGTCAGTCAGGTCAACATGAGAAACTTAAAATATTGGCTTCTGCAGCTAACTCAGTCGTCTTCACCTTCGTTTTCCTGTTTGTTCATAATCTGGATAAGAAAAACAAGCTTTCCTGCTTTTTAAGGTCCCAAACGATTTCTCAAATTGGAACGAATTAGTCCAAAGGAAGAAAATATTCTTTCTACACCAGCAGAAGAAGCTACGGCTGTTAAAAGTGAGATTATCACTTCAACGGTCTCTAAATCCAAGTGCTTAAGTGACTTCCACCAGTTCACTGGTGTGACTTTCATTAAAACATAATCATCAAACATCTATTTCTTGAATGGTTCTTATTCCCAAACTGGGTCTCTCTTATGGCCTGCTGCCATTATAGGTTTTTCCCTTCTAGTGACAGAATGGTATGTTATATCTCAAATAAATGAAAGCTACACTCGGAAAGACCTCAAGACTTTTGGAATATGCTGTTCAATCAGTTTCACTTTTGTTTCTACTGCCTGTCCCTCCCTTCTCACATTTATCTCCAGACTTCTTCTCCTTGTCCAGATCTATTCTGCCCCCAACAATCTTCTGTTCATTGAACTTTTTGAAACTTTGCACTTTTAGAGAGCGGTAAGGGATTGACTCTGTGTACACAAATTTGCAGAGGGACAATAGAGTTCAGGTCTGTTATTTCTCACCTTTTCTTTCTGTCTTTCTGTCTTTCTTTCTGTCTTCACAAGCCCTTGGAACCCCATAAAATTGGGTCCCTAATCCATGAACTATTGAAATTCATTTACAGAACTTTTCTTAAACATTACATGAATATATTGTCTCATACTATAGAATTAGAATGTACAATCCCTATTCCATGAGATGAGATCTTTGAACTGTAATGTATCTTAATTAAAACTATCTTTAGATAGGTTTTCTCCTCAAAAAGCATTTGATCAAATAATTGATTTTTAGCCACCCTGCTGTGTATTTCAATTCTCTGAACTGTTGGGACAGACCTCCATGTGCACTGTCTGTTTCTGATGCGGGACTGACAGCTAGCAATGTTTTCATAGTGATAGTATTTCAAATAGAAATGAGATTTTAGCTGGTTGCTGATCTAGCAAAGATTTGCTGTGTTGTGTGCCCCCATGTTTTTGTGTCCCTTTCTATTAGCTCAAAGCAGACTTCATGCTTTCTAAGTGATCACCTTAGCAAGAGCTATTGCCAGATAATGCAATAAAATCATGTGGATCTGTACCTGCTACCTGAGGTTGGAGGTGGGAAGCTAATATTTGGAAACTGCAAGTTTTATGAACTGAGTTTTTCCTCCCAATGAAAAACTGCTAGGGGGTCTGGTCCCCTGCCAGGACCAGAGAGACGAACACAAGGAGGTGCAGATAGAAGTTACTCAGCAACGCCAGAGATTTGAAGCATACAAGCAATCTTCCTTTGAATCCTAGTTCTAGGCACTGCATGAAACTTGCAGTGAGAGTCACTAAAGTATAAAATAATATACTGTAAAAAACATTTAGAATGAAGTAGCTGCCAATAAAAATACATGGGTCACTAATACTTTTACCCACATAAGAGGCCAATGCTGGCTCCTTTCTAAGGGTAGCCCTGCTGAAAATCTTAGCTAGAGCAGTGGTTCTCAAACTTCATTGCACAGAGACCCCCTTCTGCCAACAAAAATTACTACATGACCCTGGGTGGGGGTGGGTGGGAGCCTGAGCCCCATTGCCCCAGGCTGAAGCCCTTGTACTTTGGCTTCAGCCCCGGGCGGCAGGGCTCAAGCTTCGGCTTCAGCCCCAGGGCCCAGCGAGTCTAACGCTGGCCCTGGTGACCCCTTTAATATGGGGTTGCGACCCACAGTTTGAGAACCTCTGGGCTAGAGTGAACAGTACAGATGGTATCCATAATTTCTCTCCTTCCTCTCCCATTCCATCAGATGATTTAGTTGGGATTGGTCCTGCTTTGAGCAGGGGGTTGGACTAGATGACCTTCTGAGGTCCCTTCCAACCCTGAGATTCTGTGATCCCAGTGCAAGCTGTATTTCTTCTTCTTTTTGCAAGTTTTACACAATCACACACTGCAACTACTGTACTTTAGCCTGCTCTAGAGGAAACTTGCAGTGTTTCCACATTTGAGCAACTGTTGTAAGTGGACACTTGTATTGTCTAAAGCTAAAAGGGGTGAGAATTCTTGACTATTTTTTACTTTGCCGTACACAAGAAAACAAAATTCAGTAAATGGTGTAGCTAGGGGGCCTTGTCTTCCACGTTTCATACAAAACAATTGCCCAGCTGAAAAACAGTGTTTTCTATTTCTATGCTAAGCTTCTTTTGGAGAATTTGAAAGCTGTGTGCTGTATTAATACAATATGCTGCCGGGTCCAGGGCGGGCCGGAGCCGCTCGGCCAGAAGCAGGGGAGGGGGATGGACAGGAGGGGGCGGAGCGTTCAGGGGAGGGAGCAGAGTTGGGGTGGGGACTTTGGGAAAGGGGCGGGGCTGGGGCCTCGTGGAGTGTCCTTTTTTTTTTTTTTTAAATTAAAATATGGTAACTCTACAGGAACAGGTGGGGATTTATCCCATTATCCCTTCTCTTTCCAGCTTGCATTCCACAGGAATCGTGCAGGATGATAAATTCAAGGCCAGTACGAGACAGACCCCAAAGAATGCATTTCCCCCTTTTTTTGCATCTAGAAAGCTTCCTTGGAGCCCAGTTAATCTAGTGGTTTGAGTGAGGACCATTTCAGTTCCCTTAGCTGACACCCAATCTGTGCAGTTATAGTTGGTGGTGGCTATTTTTGTAGTTCGGATGATAAACAAAATAAATTCTATTCTATTTCTGTCTAACTCGTATAGTGTAGACAATGTGAGTACATTCTCCTGATTCTAAAGTCAATCGTTTAAAGTTTATCTTTCAGGTAAAACTCAAACAGAATAACAAAGTAATTTACACAAGCAACAAATGTATAATTTTTGCCAAGTTAACTTATATCTCAAAACCTCATACTACAAGTTGTTCCCTGCGAATTTAAGTGTTCTCTGCAGTCTGCTAAAACTATGGGTCATGAAACATTTAAAATGTTGTGTGTTAAGTCCTTTTCTTTACTCTTATTGATCATACAAGATTTCCAGGCATAATTCGCTTTTTTTTAATATGTACATTCCCAGCTGAAAAATTAGGTAACATGGAGTTGAGTTTGTAAATATAACTTATTGAGACATGGGGTGGGGAAATCTTGAATCTTATCTTGTGTTTAGGATGATATCTTTGAATTTTGAAGGCTAAGCTTATTATTGTCTATTCTTTAATTCAGGTTTCCCCAGACTTAATCTCACCTGTCCCCTAAAAAGAGATAATGACCTTCCATTCTGCCTCCAGCTCAACCTAATTTAAAATTTGTGTAAAGAACCGTAAGCATGCTAGGTAGAACTGGTGTATGATGGAGACATTTTGATGAAATTCTTGAAGAGGACTCCTGTGTGCTAAATTCAATGGAATAAATGGTCCCAGAGTCAAAAATTTTAATGTGATTCTTTCACTGTACAATGTTAAACATGGTTCAGTGTTTTGAGTACAGAGACTTGGGCCTGTTTAGTCTCATGATGGAAACGCTAGAAAACTAATGCCAAAGTTTGGAAATTTACTGATTAGAATACACAAGAGAAAAAGAAATAAACAAAACATAAAATATTTTGAGTTTGAAATTAAGTTGTTTTGCATAACCACTCAAAGCTGCAAATTTTTGTCAAGTATCCAGCACATTTAAGGTAGTTTTAACTACTAAGAAATCCTTAATTTCAAACTCAAAATGTTTTGTTTAATCCCTTTTCTCTTGTGTATGCTAATCAATACATTTCCATCCATTCCAGTTTCCATCCAAATGCAGCTTAATACAAATCACTAGTTAAAAAAAATCTAGTAAATAAGAAATGCGTCTTTCATAAATGTCTAACAATTCAAAATTGTAAAAATTGAGACTCTGAATAAGTGTATATTAAGCTTTATAATTGATTAAATGTGTATAGATATTGTTTATACTCCTAGTTAGCAAATAAAGTACCAAAAGTAGTGAAAAGACTCTCAACATACTTAATTGTTACTAACAATGAGACAACCTCTAGGAAAATGACTAAAAGGTGCAAATGCAAAACAAGATTTAAAATCAGTCATTTGAATCAAGGCTTCCTATTTGCTGATTTAAATCATGATTAAAATGTGTGATTTAAATAAATCCTCCCTGTTCTGCTCTCATGTAACTTCCTCTTTGCTTCCGTACAGCCCACAAAAATAACTGAGAGTTGGAGACATGTATAACACTTCTTATACATGAAAAGTGCAAATATACTGTGAGAGGGTTATCTGGAATATGGTCACTTTGAGGAAGAGATCTGAAAACAAATCTCTTTTGGGTGACTGCCTGTGACCTAAAGTAACCAGGAATAGCTTGTTGCGATAAAAAGAGAATGTACTTTAGTTGATATTGAATACTCCAATATTGCATTGTCTGTCGAGTAGGATAGTCCGGGTATGTAGTCCTACTTTTGGAGTAAGTGATGTGTATTTTGGGGTATATAGGATTGTCTCCTGGTTTTTGTGGTTCTGGGTTAAATGCAGGGGCCGCGTTAAAGCTGTTTAGGTGACTGAGGCCTTGTCTACACTACGAGAGTAGTTCGATTTTACTTAAATCGAATTTTTGGAATCGATATTGCAAAGTCGAACGTGTGTGTCCACACTAAGGACAGTAATTCGACTTTGTGAGTCCACACTAACGGGGAAAGCGTCGACATTGGAAGCGGTGCACTGAGGGCAGCTATCCCACAGTTCCCGGAGTCCCCGCCGCCCATTGGAATTCTGGGTGGAGCCGCAAATGCCTTCTGGGTAAAAAAAAAAGGGGCCAGGGTGCTTTTGGGTAACTGTCGTCATCCGTCCATCACTCCCGCCCTCCCTCCCTCCCTGAAAGCGCCGGCGGGAAATCATTTCGCGCACTTTTCCAGTCATTGACAGCGCGGACGCCACAGCACTGTGAGCATGGAGCCCGCTGCAACCATCGCTGCAGTTGTGGCCGCTCTCAACGCCTCGCAGCTTATCATACAGGTTGCCCTGAGGCAGATGCAGAAAAGTCAGGCGAGGAGGCTACGTCAACGCGGTGATGGCCTGAAGTCTGAGAGTAGCACAGACCTCTCAGAAAGCAGGGGACCCAGCGCCGAGGACATCACGGTGGCAATGGGTCATGTTGATGCTGTGAAACGGCGGTTCTGGGCACGGGAAACAAGCACTGAGTGGTGGGACCGCATAGTGCTGCAGGTCTGGGATGAATCACAGTGGCTGCGAAACTTCCGCATGCGGAAGGGAACTTTCCTTGAACTTTGTGAGTTGCTGTCCCCTGCCCTGAAGCGCAATGACACCCGGATGCGAGCAGCCCTGACTGTCCAGAAGCGAGTGGCCATAGCCCTCTGGAAGCTTGCAACGCCAGACAGCTACCGGTCAGTCGCGAACCAGTTTGGGGTGGGCAAATCTACCGTGGGGGTTGTTGTGATGCAAGTAGCCAAGGCAATCGTTGATGTACTGCTGCCAAAGGTAGTGACCCTGGGAAACTTGGAGGCGATCATAGATGGCTTCGCAGCGATGGGATTCCCAAACTGCGGTGGGGCCATAGATGGAACTCACATCCCTATCCTGGCACCGGAACACCAGGCCAGCCAGTACATTAACAGAAAGGGCTACTTTTCCATGGTGCTGCAAGCACTGGTGGACCACAGGGGACGTTTTACCAACATCTACGTGGGATGGCCGGGCAAGGTTCATGACGCTCGTGTTTTCAGGAACTCTGGTCTGTTTAGACGGCTGCAGCAAGGTATTTACTTCCCGGACCACAAAATAACTGTTGGGGATGTGGAGATGCCTATAGTCATCCTCGGGGACCCAGCCTACCTGCTAATGCCCTGGCTCATGAAGCCCTATACAGGTGCCCTGGACACTGAAAAAGAACTCTTCAACTACCGGCTGAGCAAGTGCAGAATGGTGGTGGAGTGTGCTTTTGGACGTCTCAAGGGGAGATGGAGAAGCTTGCTGACTCGCTGTGATCTCAGCGAAACCAATATCCCCATTGTTATAGCAGCTTGCTGTGTGCTCCACAATCTCTGTGAGAGCAAGGGGGAGACCTTTATGGCGGGGTGGGAGGTTGAGGAAAATAGCCTGGCTGCTGATTACTCACAGCCAGACAGCCGGGCGATTAGAAGAGACCAGCGGGAAGCGCTGTGCATCCGGGAGGCTTTGAAAGCAAAGTTCCTGAGTGAGCAGGGTAACCTGTGACTTTAAAGTTTGTGTACAGAGAAGCCGAACCTGCCCCCGTTTCTTTACCCAGTTCATGTTGACTATCCTATCCAGTTACATACCCCCTTCACCCCACTTCCAACACACGTTTCAAAATAAAAATAGTTCTACTTTGTTAAAGCACACCGTTTTCTTTAATACTGTTTTCGCGGGAATTTTTTAAAACTGGGACGCAGACTGTGGTGCGGAGCGGGTGTAGTGTAGTTGCGCGAATGCAGCTTCTAAACTCAAGGACTGACAGGCTCCGCTGCGGTGGGATGGTTGTTTCAACGGAGCCTGTCACCCCTCCTGATAGGGACTGTGTGTATGGGGGGTCTATGTGACTTAGTGGCAGGGGGAGGACGGTTACAGATCCCCTGCTGTGTGGCTCTGTGATCCTGCCTAAGGACCGCCGCTTAAGATCTCTAACTGCCCTCCCCTGCCACAAAGTCACAGAGCAACCCACCCCCCACCACATAACATGAAAACAACCTCCCAGACTAACCAGGGTAAGTAGTCACTGCATCACTGCACTATGTATGTGCCCTGCTGCTGTGCCTGCCCCCGACTATGTACCCTGCCAAAGGTGACTGTCCTGTCCAATTACCAACCCCCTTTCCCCCCCTCCTCCAAAAGAACATGATGGAAACAGTAGTTAACAGAAACATATTTTTTATTATCAACTACACATGGAACTGGGAAGTGAAACTTGGACGGGGGCTTGTGTCAGGCGGGAAGGAAAGAACTTGTCAAACTTTGGGGAATGAGAGCCTTCTGCTGCTCGAGCTCTCTGCAGGGGGGGAGTGAGAGTTAGCAGGGACTCTGCCGCCTCTCCTTCTGTGCACTTTGGGTGAGGGGAGTATGGGACTTGGTGGCGGGGGAGGGCGGTTAGAGATGGACTGCAGCGGGGCTCTGTCCTCCTGCCTCCGTTCCTGCAGAACATCCACAAGGCGCCGGAGCGTGTCCGTTTGCTCCCTCAGTAGTCCAAGCAGGGTTTGAGTCGCCTGCTGGTCTTCCTGACGCCACCTCTCCTCCCGATCCATGTTGGCTTGGTGCATTCGGGTCAAGTTCTCCCGCCACTGGGTCTGCTGTGCTGCCTGGGCTCTGGAGCAGGCTATAAGCTCTGAGAACATGTCCTCCCGTGTCCTCTTCTTCTTACGCCTAATCCTCCCTAGCCTCTGGGAGTGTGATGACAGGCTAGGTTGTGAGACAGTCGCAGATGGGGCTGTGGGAATGGGAAAAAGGGAGTGAATTCCTCAGAAAGATAAATGTAGTTGTGAACAAAGAACATAGTCTTTCTCTGTGAACAGGACCATGCACAGCACCTATCACATGCGCACTCAGCACAAGGTCGAATTCTCGGCCTTCGCATTCAGTGTCTGGGGTTTTGCAGAGCACATTTGAGAACCGTGTCAGGACAACGGAATTTCTCTTGCACGCAGACATGGTAAGCCGTAGATTCGTGGCAGCTTAAAACTTTAATATTAGCAATGGCCTCATTTCACATTGAAATCAATGTCGGTCCCTGCTGCCAGCAATCCGGCAAGCAGGAAGTCTGCTCCTGTCCCACACCCTCGCGGCTGTCCCCGGGAACGATCCCTTTCGGCTGCCCCTCTCCCGCCTCCACCGCGTGGCTGCAAACCAGCGGTTACAGTTCTGTAAAGGAACGGTAAAGCAGTCCCAACACTAACATTCCCCTACCTCATTCAAAGCAGGTCATCATGAGCGACATCACCCTCATGAGGATCTCTGAGAGCGACAGACAGAGAATGCTCCGGGAAAGCCTCCAAAGACCAGGGCCGTATGCCGCCATGCTGTGCCAAGCAATGATTCCGGAGTACTTGCTAGTCTCGTGGCGCGGCAACGTGTCCTACTACGGAGGACCCAATAAGGCCGCTCTCCCCAAGAACCTAATGCAGCGGATTTCAAATTACCTGCAGGAGAGCTTCCTTGAGATGTCCCAGGAGGATTTCTGCTCCATCCCCGGACATATAGACCGCATGTTACTGTAGCTGCAGTAGCAGGGACTAAACAGTAGAGCGGCTTGGGCAGGACAATCATGCAAAACCGGACATTGCTAGATTTTTTTTCAATAGTTGCACTGCCCATGACTGAACCGTAAAGTTAATCAAACTAATCATGAGAAACCCATTTTTTAAATTGTTAATATTCATGTTCTGTTACAAATAAATGTTTAGATGTTTACAACACTTACTGGATGATCCTTCACCAGATTCTGTGTCCGGGGTAACGGCTGGGGAGGGTTGGTAGGGGATCTCTGTAAGGGTGATGAAGAGATCCTGGCTGTCGGGGAAATCAGCGTTGTGAGCGCTGTCGACTGCCTCGTCCTCCTCATCTCCTTCCTCATCTTCCCCGTCCGCTAACATGTCCGAGGATCCGGCCGTGGACACTATCCCATCCTCAGAGTCCACAGTCAGTGGTGGGGTAGTGGTGGCGGCCGCACCGAGGATGGAATGCAGTGCCTCGTAGAAACGGGATGTCTGGGGATGGGATCCGGAGCGTCCGTTTGCCTCTTTGGTCTTCTGGTAGCCTTGCCTCAGCTCCTTGATTTTCACGCGGCACTGCGTTACATCCCGGCTGTATCCTCTCTCTGCCATGTCTTTAGAGATCTTCTCATAGATCTTTGCATTCCGTCTTTTGGATCGCAGCTCGGAAAGCACGGACTCATCGCCCCACACAGCGATGAGATCCAAGACTTCCCGATCAGTCCATGCTGGGGCCCTCTTTCTATTCTGAGATTGCACTGCCATCAGTGCTGGAGAGCTCTGCATCGTTGCCAGTGCTGCTGAGCTCGCCACGATGTCCAGACAGGAAATGAGATTCAAACTGGCCAGACAGGAAAAGGAATTCAAATTCAAATTTTCCCGGGGCTTTTCCTGTGTGGCAGTTCAGAACATCCGAGCTCTTACTGCTGTCCAGAGCGTCAACAGAGTGGTGCACTGTGGGATAGCTCCTGGAGCTATTAGCGTCGATTTCCATCCACACCTAGCCTAATTCGACATGGCCATGTCGAATTTAGCGCTACTCCCCTCGTCGGGGAGGAGTACAGAAGTCGAATTAAAGAGACCTCTATGTCGAACTAAATACCTTCGCGGTGTGGACGGGTGCAGGGTTAATTCGATGTAACGGCGCTAAATTCGACATAAACGCCTAGTGTAGACCAGGCCTGAAACTGTTCTCATGCTATACTTCTTATTTTGAATAATGCTAGTGGATTTTTTGAGAAAACGATCTATGAGGCTTTTTCCTTTCGTAATTGGTAGATGTTTCCAAATCTTGTAATAGGCCCGAGTGCAGTGACCTTTGGGCTGCACAGGAATAATTGCCAAGGGTATGCAGTTCTTGCCTCTGAGCAGTGCGAGCTGCTTTCCCACATATAGATCAGGCTGCTGCTACCTGCCCCGTCTCTGCTTCGGTGCTTCCCAGTCCAGTTTTGATGCTCTCAGAGAGAGGGAGCGTACTGGCTGGGTATGGAGAATACTAAGGCGCTAGCTGAGGGTGTGTCTACATGTACAGCGCTGCAGTTGCACCAGTGCAGCTGTACTACTGCAGTGAGTCTGGTGACGACACTCTATGCTGATGGGAGAGAGCTGTCCCATTGGCATAATAAAACCACCTCTGCGAGCGGCAGAAGCTACTTTGGTCAGAGAAGGTCCCACTGACATAGAGTTGTCCACATACGTTACACTGACATAAGCACTGATGTCGCTCAGGGGGGTGGTTTATTCACACTCCTGAGCAACATAAATTGTGCTGACATGAGCTGTAGTGTAGACATAGCCTTAGACACCCTCCACCTTATGCCTCAGGGCTTTAAAGGGTAGGGAGTGGGTTGTAATAAAAAATCCTACAAAGGAAAAATTCCTCCTAGCAGTCCAGCCACCCCATCTCCATTCAGGTGCAAATCAGTAGACAGCAGGATTTTTTTTTTTTTTTTTTAAAAAGGGCAGCTTCCCTGCAGGCTAGAGACAGGATGTGTAACCCATGAGATGGGAAAGCTTAAGAATTTTGTCATCTTTTTTTGAAAACCTCCCTTCCTGACTAGTTAGCTCAGCATCAGTTGAGTGTGTCCTTAACATATTCAGATTTTGTTTAAAGCTTCAAAATAGGTTCCTTGCTGAAAGAGCAAATATGCTGGTAAAAGAACACAAATACTCCTGGGTGGACATGAGTGGTAAGAGTCCTAACTATTTAATAACTGACACCCCCCATCCCCCAATCTGCTATAGTTTAATTACAGAATGCAGGCTTTTTATTTTAGATGTTTGAGGAGTGAATATGCTTATGAAGGGAACCTCACAGTATTTTTATTTCACTTCAGAAAATGTGCTCTTTGTTTCCTCACTGTTTTTTGGTGGTGAAGTGGCTTTTTGTTCAAAGCACAAAGTGGCTATTTTCAGGTTGTGTATCGCAACAAACATGCCATGGTGGCCTCATTAGGGACCTTAGGAAGTCTGCAGCCATGGCCTACAGATGATCAGTCTGGCTAGAGGCCAAACACCCATATATGTGAACATAGGAGGTGTGTAATCCTTCAGTACTTACTACACCTCTGGCCTCCAAGTAACTCGTTTTATCTTCCCATCTACTCCTTCCCCTGCCAAAAAAGTTAAAAGGACTCCTTGAAAGGCACAAACAAGAACACAACAGAGAATCACAAATGAGTCCAGCTACTTTTGAGCAATGAAGGGATAAAGTGTATAACTTCCAAGTATTCATTCTCTTTTGCGAGCTTGTGTATATTTGAAACATTGTCCAATTTGCCTAAAACTGATCAGAAGAATTCCACTCTGTATGTCAACTATTGGGCAGATTGTTTTGATGAAGCTAAAGGGGGATCAAAATCATCTTCACAGTGGAATGGAACCTTAAGTGGTGGTCCAGTCTAAAACATGATTGTACAAATGTTTTTGTGAGGATCCATGTCTGTCTGTCTAAATGATTTCAACGCCAGATCTGCTCAGGTTACATGGGAAAACATTTGTCCTTACACTCAGGTTTGCAGGCTTAGCCTGGGATCTGAAAGTCAAGCTGGTTCTTTCTGGCAACCTCATAGCAAAAGTTTCTGCAGTTGAAATCTAGTAGTATTGATACGCATGCTAGACTAGAATCCCACTCTCTCTTGAATAGCTGTTTGGATTCTGTAGTGCTAACAGGAATAGTCAGATTTAATTTTAGTCAGTAAGGTAAGCAAAAACTACTCTTAATAAATGAGTTTGAGTAACAATATGACATTTTTATGTCGTTACTTCTCAGTAAAATTTCATTTTCACTACAGATTCATCTGTATAAAGGGGCAAATATCGCGTGTGCAGAAGTTCTGATTTTCCTGCATGTTTGACTGTTAATTTCCCTGAACTCATACTTGGGCTGTACAACCCTAATGCAATAGTTATTTCCTGGAGTGTCCTGTCATTCATGTCATTGAAACTCTTCTGGAACACCATGATCTAAATAAATCTACAAGTTGCCTTGCTTATAGGAATCTAATGGCATACTTAAGATGAATATAGACAGATCACTTTACAGCATGATCCTTTCCACTGAGGCAGGGTGCGTATGGGGGAGGGAGGGAGGGAACAGGACAAACCAGTACAGAGATATCAGAGGCAGAGCTGTCAGGTAGACAGACATCAGTGAGCAGGCGTAGTGTGGGTGTGAAGCCTAGGCATCACTTACTGCTAGTAAACCGAAAATGGAAGTTGTTTACTATATTTAACACCACCTGCTTCCTCCCCCATAGGCCTGTATAGACGAGAACCTGGACATGGTGAAGTTCCTGGTAGAAAATGGAGCCAGTGTAAACCAGCAGGATAATGAGGGCTGGACCCCTCTTCACGCTGTGGCATCCTGTGGCTATCTGAACATAGCAGAGTGAGTGAGTTTCAAGCTGTCATGGGTATTTACAATAACAGATTCCACACCCTCCTCCTCAGATCTGGCACATGGAAGGCTGATGCCATGTGACTCAGAACAGTAGATCTTGGAAATGCTAAGTTAAAAGGACAGAAGATAAGTTGCTCTTAGTCTTTGCTATTGATTGTAGGGGTTTGGGTGGAAGATGACACCAGTCTGCCTTTTGATAATTGCATCTGAAGTGCTTAATGCATTGTCAGATGTCTAAGCTAAAATTTGCTGAACAAAACAGAAGCACAGTGACTGACAGTCTGCACACTAGAGAAACGAGGTGGCTTTTATTGGACCAACTTCTGTTGGTGAGAGAGATGAGCTTTCCAACTTACACAGAGCTCTTCCTCAGGTCACGCTAATAAAGCACAAATCAGCTGCAGCTCAACTACTTGCTGAGCAGCTGTGCCGCTCCCCCTTCAAAAGGGAATGCATGCAGAATTGTAAACTTCTTTTCTGGTGTACATTTGAAAAACGTCATAGATATAATTACCTTGATGCTGTTACTCCTGTTTAAACCCCTACCGTCAGACACGGTGCACAAGTGTAAAGTGGTTAAATTATTGGATTAAGCAGCACCAGTGTAAAGCCTGGCTTTTTATACCCATGCAGCACCTCTGACTAGGGGTTTGCAGGATAACTATAGTGATGTCCTCTTGAAAATGATCCTAATGTAGACAGGTCCTTGGAGTACCACTGCTCAAAAGGCATGAAAAGCCCTTAGGGGAAGGGGAGATGTTTGGGCTGCAATGTCCCCAGTATGCTAACGCCGTTCTCTTCAAATCCAGATTGTGTTCCCATTATTTGCAAGCTGCCTGACAAAGATGGAGGACTAAGTAAAAGTAACAACTACCTGTTACTTAATCCAGTTAAAATGGGTGTTGCTATGTTGGGTTTTCGTGTAACATTTAGGTACAACACAAGGGATTGGGCTCAACACGGATAACTAGGCAAAATTCTTTATCATGTTACACACAAGTTCAGACTGGATAGTCTAATGGTCCCTTCTGGCCTTAATTGATTAATCTTTGATTACAAGTGCTGTAAATTAACAAATGTAAATGCAAAAATAGAGTGCTAAATCTTATTGATTTTTTTTTTTTTGGTCCAGTAGGTTTTTAAAAATATTTAATTTTAAAAACAGAAGGCTTGTCTACATGGAGACACTCAGGAAAGTTAATACAAATTAACTAAAGGTGTGGATTTGTTAAATTGCACCTGTGTGGACACGCTCATTCAGAATTAAAGTAGGCTTAATTTGGTGTAGGTAAGATCATAGAGTGACTTGCTCCTCAAGACTACTCTGACTTCGGTACTTGGAATCAGTAAGTGTGCTGAGAGGACTACCACTCTGCAATTGACCGTGGCATTCATTCCAAGCCATGGGACCAATAACTCTAGTTGCACTGGGGGAGATGTTACGATATTAGATTTGTTGTTCTAAGCCAGCCAGTTACTGTGAGGATCTGTTTAGGAAAGTGGAATAATTGGCATCAAAATATTGCAAAACTAAGCAATAGGGTTCTCATTTGGTTGAGTTGTGCTTCTGAAAAGCAGACTGGCTCATACTCAAGGCAAAGAGAAATTAGCAATTTTTTTCTTCAATTTCCGCTCCATGCACTGTCCTAACCCAAGAAATGTCCACTACAGTTCAATTACTCCTGTCTTCTCATGGGGTGGCCTTTTGCCTGAGTGGCCCAGGCAGACTCTGCACCATTGCACTGATGGTGAGTGGCGGGGAATGCTAATTTCCAGGGGCAAAGGGTTAATGGGGAATGCTAATTTCCAGGGGCAAAGGGTTAATGAAGGTGTTTTTTGTGGGTTTAACTTGGGTGAGGAAGAAAATTTTGACAAAGAGGTGTAACATTTTTGATAGAGGACATTTAGGGGAAAGGTCAAGTATAAAATGACAAACTTGGCATCAAATATCAATGTAATTTCTGCACATCCTAAAACCCCATCAAAGATATCATGGAGCTAATAAGCTTAGTGGATGTGCAGAGTTTGGGAAACAGCTACTGTGTTTTTCATGTCTAAATCCAGAGCATAGAGAAGCTTCCAGATACTGTACAAAACTTGCCTTTACATTGCGTTCACTTTAGGCTTCCTCCTCTGGAGAAGCTTTCAATGCTAGATAAGCTTTGGAAATTTCAAATAAGCTTTTCTGAAAGGGGATGAATATAAGGAAACAATATTTTTCCTGCCACTCCCTCCCTAACCTGTCAGACCTTTAACCGAGAACGTTGCTAGTCTGTCACATTCTTTAATGACATGCAGGCTGAAGGAGGAATTGCCTGCTCTTGTATGAACTTTTGATTTACTTATAAAAAGGGAAGTGGAAGAACATAATGAAGATCAGCTTGTTTGGTTTTTTGTTACTTCAAAACTCCTTTAAAAGCGCAAGCATGACCATGTTCGTACATGAAATCGAGGCATTTTAACTGGCTGTATAGGAATGGGAGTATATCAACTGTCTGCATGGGCTGCTATGGAGGAGCAGCAGGAGTTCTAAACTCTCAATTGAGAGGCTTACAGAGCAGTCTCATTTGGGACCTCACTTGTATCAGAAAACCAGATACTCTTCTGCTGTTCAGTCATATCTGAATTTCAATTCTGGTAACAGTCTGATACATCAGTATGGGTCTAATCTGTATAGATACTTGCTCAGCCATGGAGCCAACGTGGCTGCTGTGAACAGTGAAGGTGAAGTCCCATCTGACCTTGCAGAGGAAGCAGCCATGAAGGACCTGCTTCTGGAACAAGTAAAGAAACAAGGTAAGCCAGCTGTGTACTTGAACATGCTTCCTTTGGGCCTTCTAGGGGCTTTATAAGGAAACTGGATGTACTAGATGTTTTGATGAAACTGAAATCTGGCCCAAGGAGTAGCAGAACAATTTTACTTTGATGGCCTGGCATTAGAATAATTGTACAAAACACGCTGTGATCTAGTTCACAAATTACTAATACTTCGTTTCCATTCTGCATCCTCTGTAAAAGGGCTTGTGCAAAGCAGGCAAAATACCAAATGGTTGAAAATGATAATGCCTCATACAGGATCTCTTTACTCTCAGATGAAGTTAAATTCAAGTCTCTGATATCCAGAGTGGATTGATTTAAATCAGTGACTTAAATCACTGATTTAAAATCATCAGCCACAAAATTTTGATTTAAATGATTTGTTTTAATCTTGTGTTGCACTTGTACTTTTGAGTTACTTTTCTAATCAAAGGTTGATTCTCATTGGTTGATAGCTATTAAAACATGTTGATTTGCAACTAAAATAGCCTTTATGCTAAATTTGGTACTTTTTACTAACCAGGATGATACACTATATTATTTATACACATTTAAGCAATTATAAAGCTTACATTTATTCAGATTCTTAACATTTTTTGTTAGAAAATGGTGACTCATTTCTTTACTAGATTATTTTTTACTCGTGATTTGTCAAGCTGCATTTGGATGGAGATTGGAATTCAATTAAATGCACCAACAACATTTTAAAATTGTCTTTATTAAAATACCTTAAAGTTCTGGATACATAGGAAAAAAGTAAGTTTCCCATAACATGTTTTGCATTTAATGCTGATTTATTAAACAGAAGTACTATCTGTTGTTAATGAATCGAACTGATTGTGTCTGGTCACCATGTCCTGCAAGATTTTAGAAATAGTAAATACCATCCTCTCACATGATTTTTATCCATTGATTGAAAGGGGTATTTTTCCTGCTTTTTCAACTCCCAATTGGTTTCTCAACTCTGAATGAATTAGTCATTGAACTGAACTAGTTGAATAAACTGAAATGATGAAAATATTCTCTGTACGTGCAGACGAGGCTACTCTTGTCAAAAGCTGGTTTAGCACTTTGACAAACTCTGGCTGTAGGTGCTTAGCCAGTGACTTCAAGTTCGGTGGTTTGACTTTATTTAAAACGTTGGCAACAATAGTACTGTTTGAATATTTTTTTCTTTAAAAATTATTTTAATAATTTAGGCCTTAAAATTGAAGTTGAAATAATGACAACTTATATTATGTTTATTTTTAAAAATAAAAATATATTTAAATACAAATCCAATTTGAATAAAAGATTTTTTTTTAAACCAGCTAATTGATATTTATTTATCCAGCCAGTTGGTATCTGTGAAGTCCTAACTTCACTGAGGTCTGTTATAATATTGCCATCATGTTATTCCTAACAAGAAAAACTATTGCAACTTGGATTTGCATTTGATATTTTTCTCCACTGGGAACCACGAAGGTCTTGTCTATACTGGGTTTTTTTTAGCAGCTACACTGTTTTAAAAAGCGTCTTATGTCTGAGCGGTTTGTGCCAGATTCAAACCAAGGTAAGCTGCACTGGTGCAAGTTGCTGTTTACAACAATGAAAAGCATTGGTGCTAGTTACGATGATTAGGGCCCTACCAATTTCAAGGCCGTGAAAATCGTGTCATGGACCATGAAATCAGCCCTTCCCTGTGAAATCTGATCTCCCCTGCTGCTGGGAACCCCGGGTTCCTAGCTGCTATTCCGGCTGCACTGGGGAGGGTCAGGAGTTGTCCTTCCTTTGCATGGCCGCTCTTGGTGGGGAGATCAGACCCACCTCCAGAGGCGGCACAGAAATGAGTGGTCTGCCCTCACTTCTGCACTGCAGCAGCCCAGGAGCTGGGCTCTGGGCTTCCGTTCCCCCACACCCCAGCGGCTCCACCCACAGCACCAGGCGCCAAGCTCGGGTCTTCCTCCCGTAGCGGCTTCTGCTGGGCTGGGGCTTTTGCTCCCAGTGGCTGCAGCTGGGGCAGCCCGGGCTCTGGGCTTCAGCCCTGCAGCTTCAGCCAGGGCTCGGGGCAGCCCGGGCTGGGGGCTTCCTCTGCCACTCCAGGCGGAGTAGTGTGGGCTCGGGTTTTCCACCTCCCCCACCCCCCTTCCCGCCTCAGCAGCTCCAGCCAGGGCAGCGTGGTCTCTGGGCTTCCACCCTCTCTCTCCCCCACCCCCGCTCCAGCTGGGGCTCAGGGCTGCCCGGGCTCGAGGCTTCAGCCCCGCGGCTGCAGCTGGGGTTCATGGCACCCGGGCTCGGGGCTTCTTCCCCTGCTGCTCCTGCCGGGGGTCAGGGCGACCTGGTAGGGGCTTCTGCCAGGGCTGTGGCACCTGTTTTTCCTGGGGGCCCACAAATTGGCCAGGAGCCCCTGCCTTAATCTGTCCCTGGCATGGACTAGCAGCTAGGAGCCCCTGCCTGGGGTGCTCCCAGCAGCATGGGGGAGATCCTACTCACCTCCACCTCTGGGAATCTCCTCTAACTGCAGGAAGCTGGGAGGGTGCTGCCTTCAAAGCCCAGCTCTGAACCCAGCACAGAAGTGAAGGTGGCAATCTTGGGACCCCACTACAACAACTTTGTAATCCCCTCCATGATTCCATTTTGGGCGGGACCCTCAGGGTTACAAAACCATGAAATTTCAGGTGTAAACATCTGAAATCGTGAAATTGACCAATTTTAAAACCCTCTGGCCGTGAAAGTGACCAGAATGGACTGTGAATTTGGTAGGGCCCTAATGATGATGTATAACCTCTTCGGGCACACAAGGCCTAAGTGTTCCCTCTACAAGGCACTGACTAGACTGGCTATCTTTGCGCTGGTGTGGCTAAGCATGTTCCGCACGTCTCCAGTGGAAGCTTGCACCAGTGTAAGATGGCGAAGTTTTAAACAGCAATAAACATACTAACCTGGCTTATCTGCAGACTTGGGAAGGCACCATTGTAGTCCTTCCTTTTTGGAAGGTATTCTCTGCTGCTATAAGGGTTAGAGCCTTAACTTTTAAAAATGGAAGTTTAAAGTCTGTAGTAATTAATGGAACTGGGCCCTTATGCTCAGAGACCGTTTCCTACTTGATATTGGCGTCTGGGAGACTGGAATTTTCAAGCCTTGCTTAGGAAGAAACTTGAAAGCCTGCCTAGAAGGTTTGCCAGGAGTTTCTATGGAAAATGTAGCCTTTTCTGAGTTTTACTGCGTTCCCTTGGAAACGAGAGCCATTTCACTCTGCTTCGTTGTTGCATAGCTTACTAACGATGTTGGTGCTGGAGTAGTTTGTGTACTGGAATGACTCTAGCCTTAACCCACATATGCAACTTAGATGTTGTGTTGGCTGTTTTGTTCCTAAGTGATCTTTGGGGCAGGATCAGTGGCTCCATTATTATAGGAATGTGATGAATCTTGTTCCCTTCCATGTGGGCGCACACCAACATGCATGCTCGCATTTCTGTGGTCACTTAAATGCATCACCTGTTTCTTTGCAATACAACACATTGACTTCAGTGAGTTTTGGGCATGCAGGAATGGACTGTTAATAAGCTCATTTATCAATAGTTTTTTGGGTATTTTAACCTTGCAAGAAGTGTCTGAGGTGCATCTCATCAGCTGTACACAATAGATTAATGTATATTCATGTTTAATTCAGTTTGTTAGACTGTTCTTTGGGCTATGCTTGACTTTTTTCAAGCTAGGTCTGCATTTTTGAGGACTCAATTCTTGCACCCATAGCAATTCATGCTTTACCTGGTAATTAATTGTGGGCTGGCTTGTGAATGAGCCTCTCAATTTTAAGTATTATGAATATCTGAATTTATTTCTGTTGAGGGTGGTTCAGGAGTTCTCCTACATCCTAGGAAATGCTATTAGTGAGCTTGCAAAACGGCCAAAAATTTTGTTAAAATTATTCCATTTTAAATTGACACACAAGTACAGGTGAGTTTTGGTTTGATTTTGTTTTTCCATCTGCGATCTGCTCCCACAGGGGTGGACCTGGACTTGGCAAGGAAAGAGGAAGAGCAACAGATGCTGCAGGATGCACGGCAGTGGCTAAACAGTGGGAAGCTTGAGGATATAAAGCAACCTCGATCAGGTGCTACTGCTCTGCATGTAGCTGCAGCCAAGGGCTACTCTGAAGTCATGAGGTAATGACTCCTTTACATCGGTCAATGCCTTGCATTCGGTTCTGTTGTGGAATGGGGCGCTCCTGGTGCTGTAGTTGAGGGTGGGGTTTGTTAGGCACCCAACTGCCTTTCAATCTCAGCTGTTCCGTTTATAAACATATGCACCCCAAAAGATGCCCATCCAAAGCTCTAGGTGCCTCGGGGTATTTCTTAGCCTGAAATTGAAATAAGGCGTGTGCCTCTCCTTCCCCTTGCCATGTGACCTTAGGGGAGAATTGCGGAGAGGAGCCAACCAGACTCCAGCCTGTAGGAGCAGAAGCAACCACAGCAGGGATCTGGGGACATTCTCATCAAATGTTTTCAGATGTCCTCTGCCCTGTGCTGATTGGCTGTTTACTCCAACCTTCCCACTCCCTCTAATTCAGTCTCTTCACCTGCTCCTCCTACCCTCACCCTCCCTTCATTCCATGTAGCTGATCCCCCTCCCAAGTAAACCCACCCAAAAGAAGAAGAAAAAATATGGAACTATGTGACATTTGCCACCATCACATTGTTGACTTTGCTGGTGTGTTCTACCCCATCCCCCACCCTGTCTCTGTCTTGTATATTTAGACAACACTGTCTCATGGCTTCCTTGTACTTTGCCGTCTGTCTGCATCAATCCACATGTAGATTGTATGCTCTCCAGGGCAGGGACTGTCGTCTTGCTCTGTTTTTTATGCGCCTAGCACAGTGGGATCCTAGTCCATGATTGAGGCTTCTAGGCGCTATAGTAATACAAAGTACCGTATGTACTCATTCATTAGCCCATTTGTTTATAAGCCGACCCCCCAAGATGGTTAGGTAAAAATAGCAAAAACTGTATGATCCTTTCATAAGCCAACTCTATATTTCAGGGGTTGGCGAACTTTGGCTCCCGGTCCATGAGGGTAAGCTGCTGGCGGGTTACAACGTTTTGTTTACCTGGGGCATCTGCAGGCACAAAGCCCCTCAGCTCCCTGTGGTCATGGTTCGCGTTCCCAGCCACTGGGAGCTGCAGGAAGTGGTGCACCACTTCCCACAGCTCCCATTGACTGAAAACGGTGAACCACTGCTACAGGGAGCTGAGGGGCTCCATGCCTGCAGACTTTCCAGGTAAACAAAATGACAATGTATTAGATATTCAATTCAATGATTCCATAGAGTTTAAAATCATCAAATTTTGGTGTAGACCTGTTTATAAGATGACCCCCGCTCTTCAATATGTCACTCTTTTACCAAAAATGTTCGGCTTATGAACAAGTATAGACGGTAATATAATGTAGCACTTCTGTAGGTAATATAATGTAATATATATGGTAATATAATGTAGCTTAATTCTTGACTATGCAGGGTTGGGAGTTACAGGTTAAATGTTATTGCAGGATAAAAGTGATTGCAGTCTCTGTACCAAAATGTGTTTTGCCTGGAAACTCTGGGTTGAAGTGTAACTAATTATTTGCAGGAAACTAATGACTGCCAGTCAATGGTACAGTGATGTACCAGTTATGTGATATTAAGTTTTACTGCTTTTTGCATGTAACTATTGGTGCCCCGTAACTTAAGCCCCTGTCACACTCTTTCCTATAGATATGCTAAATAAGTTAAATTAGTCATGCAAAATTGTTGTTTGAACTTGTCAGCCTAGGGAAAAAAACACTAGCCAGTCCTCTCTTAACACCCACATTCCACTTAGGACTTGTCTACACCACGCAGCTTTTAGCGACAAGGCTGTGTTGACACAGCCTTGTTGCTAAACGTCGGTGTGTGTAAACGCTGTTTGTCAGCACTTTTGCCGACAAAATACTTCCAGCCCCGTGAGCGGCATTCGCTTTGTCGGCAGGAGCCGCGTTCACACTGCCACTTGTCGCGTCAAAACTTTTGTCTTTCGGGGGGGCAGGGCAGACTTTTTTAAGTACCCGTGAAAGACGAAAGTTTTGTCGACAACTTGGCAATGTAGACGAGCCCTTAGTGCTGCTTGCAGTTTCTGTAATGGAGAGGTTCCACTTGGACTGCTGCTGAGCTGAAGCTGAGTGGCTCCTCTGATAGGCCTGTGAGTGTAAAAGAAGCAACCCCTGAGCAGCCTAGTAATGTACTTGGGCAAGTGGAACTTAGTGAGGTTTTCTCCAGCAAGGCGTTTTCCAACATTCACCTGTGTGCTTTGTCCCATGCCACCTCTTGTGCTATGGAGGAGCACCTTGTAAACTCCCACAAGGCTGCTCCATTGTCCAGGCTCACATCCCCTCTGAAAACTCTCCTCCAGCGTGATGACTACAAGACACTCAGTTGTGGTTAGGCAGTTGGTGTGCTCAGACTGCTGGTTTTATCCAGCTCTTCATAACCATCTCAGTGTTTCCTTGTGCTCCACCATCCGTATGCACCTGTTGGCTCTTGTCTTATACTTGGATTGTAAGCTCTTTGAGGCAGGGACTGTCTTTGTTCTTTGTATAGTGCCCAATGACACAATGGGGCCCTGATCCGGGCCCTTGGGCTCAACCACTGTAAAAATAATGGTGCCTTGTCATGTCTGTCCTTAGCAGTGTTTTGCACACAGTCCAGTAATGAGGTGGCCGCACTTTCCAATAGTCACTGTTGCGAATGGTGCTTATACCTCTTGTGGAGAACTTCCCCTCGCTTCTAGCTATTTCAGAAAATAAAACTGAGCTAATCTGGGCTCTTACCCTTTGATATTTTATGACCACCTTTGAGCTCAAATCTAAACTCTAGTGACTTACACCAAGGGCAGAGAGCCAGGAGCTAGCAAACCTCTTGATGAGACACAGAATTGCTCCTTGACCTTGAGCAAGTCTCTTAACAGCCTTGTTTCCCCACTTTCTCCAGCTGGAAAATTAGCTTAAAAAGTCAGCACCTGATCGAAAAGCACATGTTTCAGCTGAGCTGAGCTTTCACAAGGAAACTGCTATGTGAGCCATTTAACAATACTATAGTTAGTTAGCACTGTAACACAGCAGTTTAAAAGCAGCAGAAATGTCAAAATCCCAATGCTGCCTCGAATGACAGTGCTATAAAGGCAGCATGCTCTGCCTCTGATCAGTGGTGGCAGTTTGGAATGGCACACGGTGCTCATTCTCTGTCCAGTGCACCTCTGCCTTCGGGAAGGTTGCTGTGGTGATGTGGGTATTCTTGAAGGTGATGGTGGAATCCCCAAAATACAAATAATCAAAGAACAGTGGCAAGCGTGTCAATGCGTAGAGCCCTGCTGTGACCTCCCTAAATGTTTAGGCTGGTGGGTGCTTAGTGTTGCTAAAAGGCAGTAGGTCTTGTGCTTCTCAGTCACTTTGGCACTCTTGACAGTCCCTTAGGATCTCAACTATGGACACCTGTTTTTCAAAAACCTTCACATAAAGGTCTTGACTGGGTGCCAGTGTTTCATGGCATCTGCAATGATCAGATAGACAGGTGAGGGGGAAAGTCAGACAATGGTATACATGGTGGAGGTGTTCCCAAAGTGTCTGGCTTGCACCAGGATTTGCTTTTACTGCACAGATCCCAGTCTATTAAGATGCATGTCTTGTAATGCTGATTTGTGGGTTGTCTTGTTCATTAGCTGTCAGTCACAGGCAGTGAAATCCTTGCTCCAATCCCTCTCTGGTAGTCCTGCCTCCACTGGCCTGTCAGTCTGGGGAATTTCAGTTATGCTCTTTGGCAGAACCAGCACTAGACTCATCTCTAGACTGTAGTGAAGGGCAACCAGCTTTTTCTTAGAAGCCATTACTGGGACTTCTCTACCTAAAACTTATTGGGTCTTTGTTTGGCTCCTTCTCTGCCAAACATCTTCACACTGCAGAGATCCCATCTGGCCTTCCCTTCCAAATGCAGGCCTCTTCTTAGAGGTACTGGGGTAGTGATGCACAGTGGCTGGACCTCTCCCAAGCCTCGCAGTTTCCCCCAGTCTCCCTGCATTGCCAAAATATGCTTTTGTTTCAAGGCCAATTTTGTGTGTAGTCCTTCCAAGATTTTCCTCCTTAAACTGTTCACATAGTGGCTCATGCACAGATTATACTACTTCTCTTTTGTGCACTAGGTGCAATTCAGGATGTTGGGACTTCTAATCTGTAAGGTTTTGCATGGCTTGTTATGGCAACCATGAGTCTCCCCGTGCACTGTCCTACCAGCTGCAATCAGCTGGAATGATGGCCACTTCTTTGGCAGTGGATTGAGACTATACCTGCTAGAGCGACATCAGTGAATGAATCCAGGCAGGAGGCTTAGGCGGCTGAGAGAACAAATTATTTTTTTTAAGTGTCTGGCTGAGTGTGGCATTTTCCTCCTTGTATAAATGAGGAATAGAGTAACATCTGCTTGCAGTGGAAATTGATTTGAAAAATTACACTTGTGATTCATTCTGTTTATTTTTGTTTGTATGATCATTCATCTAAGGCCTGATCTGGCAAAGAGAACCACATGGACAGACCCCTGCCACCACAATTCTCTTTGCCGGATTGGGACCTAATTTGTAAAATTCTGTAGTCCTCAATGGTTGTCTCAGTAACCGCTGCAAATTAGCAAGGTTCTACTGTCTTATTGCTCTGCAAACAATCCCTTTGAAAGTTAAGTGGGTCATAATATCTTTAGTGATCTGGCTATGGGTTGTAAATTCCCTGGCCAGGAGCTGTGGCCTGTCAGTCTTCATTTAATCAACAGCCATCAGGTTTCATTATTAATGTGATTAATAAGGTGGCTGAGTATTTTAATTAAAATGACAGTGTTGGAGGTCTCTTTCATTACATCCCAAAGTGGCCTTCCTAGTTATTTTATATTTGAGTAACAGTTCAGGACAGAGACCCCTCAACTTTGTCCTGTTGATGGCTGCATTGGCAAATTGCCAGGAGCTTAGAAGGGTGCACTAATGAATAGGGCAGGTTGAGGTCACCCTCATCCTTAATGTAGATGTGCAATTTTTGGAGAGCACGTGACCCAAATGCAATAGCTCCTGCTGCTGAGTTGGAGCATGGGATCTCATTCTCTCTGAGCTGCACTTGTAATAAAGGTGAGTCTGGCCATGGGTTGCATTATAAAACTGCAGCCTCTGCTTTTGGCCAGTCCTAGTCTAGGAATTAAGTGACTATGTCAGAATGACACGAGGGCTGTCTTCTCTGCCATCCCATTCCATATGTCAGCTGGCAGTTGGAGGTCCAAGCAGGTCTCTGAAGTGGGGTTCTCCTGAATGCATACTGTGGCAGGGAGTTCAGTTCTTTTATCCACTGGTAAAGAACACGTCTGACGTATTAATGAAGCTTGGATGGTGCCTCTGTTTTCTAATTGCCCATGTCATCAGGGCCAGACACCATTTGATGTGGCTGATGAGGGACTGGTTGAGCACTTGGAGATGCTGCAGAAAAAACAGAATGTGTTGAGTTTTTGGCTGACCTCTTTCTTGCTTTCTAACTAGCTATCTCTGCATGGATAATCTAACATATATATGATGTCTCAGTGGAAGCATGAAACTACGTGCCATCATTTTTTAGATAATTGGGAGACATTAAACGTAATGGCATACTTAAAGTTCCAGAACCCGTTTGCTAGCAACTCAGCTGTAGCAAGAGGGTCAATGATTTATCAACATCTGGAATTCTAGATATTGAGTGTAGCTGTACAGTTAATCTTTAGATTTACCATTGTCCCTAAATCTCTTGTTTCTGGGAGGTACTTACATAGCAACTAAGGAAGGCTTATGGTTACTATAACTTTTCGTAAAGGAAGATGATTCAAACACTGTGTCCTGCTTTATTCTGAACTGGTATATTTGTTCCTGTATTGTCTTTTAGAAGAGCAAGACTGAGGGAGGGAGAAGTAATTATAACTATGTGAACCCCAACATTGGGAGAAGTTTAGTAATTTCAAACCCACACTAAATAGTATGTCATCTTGTGATGTGGTGGAAGCCTTTGGTGAAGGTGGTGTGGGTAGCAAGCTGATAGCAAAAATGGTGGGTCTTGATCAAAGGAAAATTGATCCTCATATTGCAGCATTGGCCTGGAGTTGCACTCCTTCCTAGTCCATCTCAGACTTGCCACTTATTCATTGATGTCACCAAGATCCAAGCAAGAAAAAAAAAAAAAAAAAATCCAGCCAGATGCAGTGTAACACAGTGGAATTAAAGCGGTGTTGCTAGAGAGAAAACGTTCGCTATAAAAACGTGGTGATACCAGTACTTACAGCTTTGAGGAATAGGGCAGTGAGAGAGGTAGAACTCAGAATTCTGGCTGCAACACAGGGCTGGTCCCCACTTAGTCCGGACTTCGGACTAAGGTACGCAAATTCAGCTACGTTAATAACGTAGCTGAATTCGAAGTACCTTAGTCCGAACTTACCGCGGTCCAGACGCGGCCGGAAGCCCCCCCCCGTCGACGCCGCGTACTCCTCTCGGCGAGCTGGAGTACCGGCGCCGACTGTGAGCACTTCCGGGATCGATCCGGGATCGATTTATCGCGTCTTAACCAGACGCGATAAATCGATCCCAGAACATCGATGGCGTGCCGCCGGACCAGCCGGTAAGTGAAGACTAGGCCACAGTGGCCCAGCAGTCCCCCGTTGCATCCCCTTTTTTTTTTTTTTTTTGGTTCAAAACTGTTTTAAATGTGAGCCAACTTCTCAGCAAATTAGGGGAATTGATAAACTAATATGTAAACAGGGTTCTTTAGGCTTTTTCCCAGGAAGTGTGAACCAGCCTAATGCAGAAAACTGCACTCCTAATTAAAAAAAAAAAATCAAAATACACCTACAAATTCTCTTGCATATAGCATAAAAAACTGCTATAGCATGCATGAGCTGGCCATACACAAATTTCTTAATGAATCTGGCCATATTTCTTTCATGCGGGACCAGGAAAAATGGTGGGATGTCTTCTGTATTCTCACCTAACCTTAGGCTAAATGAGGCACTCAGAGCTCATAGGAGAAGCTCCTTATTTCAAGTCATGAAAGGCTTCCCTGAGCCTATGTCTGTTAGTTTTTGTGCATTCAAAGATGTGAGTATGTTTCTGCTTCTTACCTGTCCAGAGGGATTCTGGGCCTCTATCAGCAGAGGAAGAACTTGTAACTTACCTTGGGCAGTGTGGAGAAGAAGCGAAGGAGGGGAGAAGTTCTCTGCTGAACAGACCTAGCTACCCCAGTCAACCTCCCCTTATAGCACTGCCTTGAGTATTCTGTTAGCTTAAGGCATCCAATCCTGGGGTCCCGCAATGTTTTCCAATCCTATAAACCCTGCACTGCAGTGTTTACAATTTTGGGATTCCAGGATACGTTCACTTGAAGAACATGAGTGCCCGGCTGAGGGATTTTTAGTGGGATTTTCAGGCTCAGAATGATCCTCAAAATGCACGACAGCGCTAGAATTAGTCTCTTTCTGCTCTACCTAAAAACATGCTTATTGCTCCTGGGAGTTACCCTGACTATTATCATGCTGCTGCTGGTTTATCCATCCCCAGTGGAATCACTGGTGACGAGATTTCCTGAACCAGTTGGCCAAAACACTTCCATCACTGCAGGAATTGACACTTGATGACAACCTCCCCTCTCCCCCACCCCAATTCTGTGCATGTGCTTGAAAGAACAGGGCAGTACATCTGGGGCAAGTATCTGACCCTTAGGGTCAAAGGGGACTCCCCTCCGTCAGCACTGTTGCTGATTTCCATGGAATTCCCATGAAATGACACTTGAGTGTAACAATGTACCTGGTATCTACCTTATGCTGTTATAGCTATTCCTGGCCATGATGCGGTGCGCTTATAGATGTGTATTTGCCTGTCAAATTGAGCAACGACAAAGCACTTAACAAGGAAAAACACCTGCTACTTCCTCAAAATGAGGTTTGGGATGACTTCAGACTGATAACGAGCTGCTCGTGCTGCTGATGCCTGTTCAAACATGACCTTCCCCTTCTTCTTCCACCTTTTGACAGCTGCGCAGTGGGAAGGAGACGAGAAACAAGCTAATTGAAACTGACATGAATGGCAAACTGCAAAGTGGACTCTTCAAAAAGTAAGACCCACAAAATAGCTGGTGTAGCTTTTGTCTTTTCTACAGTCTCCCACACTCCTGTCTTCCCTGTGTAGCTATCTCCAGCCTCTGGCTGAGGACTTGATGATCTCATTTGAAACCTTTTAGTACAGCTAGAGGGATTGCCCTGGAGTAACATAAGGCACTCTAGTCCACATCTCCCCAGGGTGAGTGGAGCTGCCCCTGCCAGCATGGGGAATGCAGGATCGGGAATTTCACCAATAGCAAATGTACTGGGTAGGAAATACTGGGGAGCAGAAGTGTGTAAGAGATAGTTGTGTGCTTACCTGTTCTAGATGTAGTGACTTATCTGCAGGTTCCTTAAGAGTAAAGGTCACAAATAGCTGATTTCCCCCCTGTTGGCACATCTTAAAAACTCCTATTTGTCTCAGCAAAGAGAAGATTCTTTATGAAGAAGACACTCTGAAGTCCTGGGAACCAGAAGAGGAGAACAAGGAATCGAGCAGTTCCAGCTCTGAGGAAGAGGAGGAAGCCGAAGAAGATGAGGCTTCAGAATCAGATGCTGAAAAGGAGGCAGGTAATGCATAATGCAACACCTGAGATTTTAGTTAATTAAGATATGAGGCCTCAGCTAGGGAGTCCCACTCACTGTTTTTTCAAAGGCTAAATGCATTTTAAAAATGTTTCTTCAGATGAGATGAGCTGCTAAGTAAATCACATAGACTGGTATAGCATATGGTGGATAACTGTATAGTGAGACATCTTTTAAAAAATGGAAGACCTGACTTTATTGACCCTAAATTTATTTTAAAACAGATGAATACTTCGTAGGTGAGAAATTAGAATTTGATCTCAATACCCAAAATTAGAATTGCTAGAAAGCAAATTTAATAGTCCTTGCCCCATCCTTTCATTTAATACAACTTTGCAAGACCCTTTTAGAGGGATGAAAACTTTCATCTTGCCAAATGTTTCAAACCAGCGTTGTTGTTTCAAGCACTGAATGCAAACAGGACATTTTCCTTTTTGTTTACTGGCTCATAGATCAGCATAAGTGTCAGTAAAGATCTGGGGGTAGGTTTTAATTTATGTTCTCCATCAGCTCTGCATCAGGACAACACAAAATGTTATGTAGGCCTTATATAAACGGTGCCTTTTCCTCAGCTTGAATGTTAAAATGCTTTAAATTTTTGGATGGCCTTCCCCACTAGACAACGCTAACTTTGGGATGGGCAGTCGTTAGACCCCCATGAAACTTTGTTTTTAGATTTTTTTTTTTCATTTTATTTTTTGGGAATTTTGTGTTTTTGTTTTATCAGCCCTGCCTCCTCACACACCCCTCACCCCCTCCTCCATCCCCTTCCCCTCCACACTCTTTGTACAGCCGCCAAATCCTCCTGCTGATCCCCACCTGCTCAGCACGCATGTGACCTGTACGGGACCTGCCATTGGCTGAGTGCACTCTGTCTGGTGGAATTGATCCGGTTAGCTCACCATTTGTGCTCATGGGTGCTGCCATTGGCTACTGACTCTCTCCTGGCTGATTAGAAGTTTTTTATTTTTTTTTTCATTTTATACATCGCTTTTTGTTTTATTTCGTGGTTATTTCATGTTTGAGAATAACACGGGGCTCTCGTTAGTTTCCAGCCTTACTTGCTTATGTTCCCCTTAAAGGTAAAAATTTTGGTGAATGAGAGGTTTTGAGTAACCAGTTCAATGTGTGGAGAAAATAGTACTCCTATTGTACCTTGAATATAATGAACTGAATGAAGGTGTGTCTAGAAGTTGGTCTTCTAGTTAACTCATTTTAATGCTGCTCAGTAAAAGCCACTTGCTGCTGTTCTAGATAAAGGACTAAAAATGTGTTTTCAGGAAAAATAAACCGTAGGAAATGGAAACTTATTTCCTGTGACATTTAAATACTCCATCACCACATGGGAGTGGGAGCAGGGAAAGCTTTTTCTGATCTTGGTGTATAAAGGTTTCAGTCTGTTGAAAAATAATGGATTCACTAAGTACATAATGTACTCTCAGGCTTTGGATGCTGCTGCTAACTGCTGGAGTTCCAAGCTCCTGGTTTCTTCATAACGTCTCTGTGGCTTCAGTTAGAAACCTAGTCAGGGGGTGTGTGGTGCACATGTTGTTCAAGTGACCATATTTAGGTCTCTGCTTCCTGATTTACCCATATCTCTGCAAAGAGGGGGCTGACCACAGATTCCTGTGACACTGTTTAGCTTTCATCCCCAGAATAAAAACAGAAAACAAGTCTCCCCCTAGTGTTCTATAGATGTAAGACTGTTAGGATCCCGGTTGTTCTAAACAATGACTTTAGAAAGCTACAAAACAGCATTTCATTGGATGATAATGGTACTTAGTTTATCAATATATTTGCCGTTTTTTTCACTAGACAAGGAAGAAGAATATTGATCAAGAGTTAGTGTGGCTATGGGTTATAACTGCACCTTACTCGGTCTATTTGTGCTAATCAATAAATCTTTACTCCAGTGAGCACTACAAAACTGTCAAACAGCTATGGAAGCACAGCCTGGCTTCTGTCTGGCAGCGAAAGAACTATCACTTGGGCTCTGATTGGACAAACTTGAAGATGGACGATGAGTTAAAGGGACCGAAGCATCTAGGCTGATCTTGGCAGAACTGGCAAATTAAAAAAAAAAAAAGTCTTTGTCTATGTATGTTAATGACCAAGATTAAACATTTTTTAAAATTAAGTCTTTTGGTATGTAAATAAAATGAATGTCATATGGATTTTAGTCCATGTGTAGTTGCTCTTCTAATTAAAATAGAGTTTTAATAAGCAGCAACTTTGTCTTGTAATCTCAGGCCTTGCAAGCAAAGCAGGGGCTTAAATGAAACACCAACAAGTAAGCTTGGCAGAATGACTTATTTTTTTTATAATTTTGAGGGATAATATCTGTTTTTAAGCATTTTTTATTTTTATCCATTTTAAATTTTCAAAGTTTCACAATTATGAGGTATTCACATTTTTTATTTTCAAATTAAATTTTCAGCTGTGGGAAATTATGGGGGGATCAGACAATTACTTAATGACAGACATTAAGATTCAAAAAATTAAAGCTTTATAGCCATTAAAGCAAATTTGTTAACATTGCATGTCAAAATATACAAAGTACAGTAAATAGCCTTAAATCAAACTAGTAAGTTCCCAAGTAGCATTTTTCTTAGCTTTGCCTATCTGTAAATTTGGATTATTGAGGGAAAAATTTGTTGTTTGTGTGTACAGTGAAATCGATGTTTACTGACATTTACCGATTTAAAAAAATGCAATCCTTCCAAGCCTGCCTATAAGGAGTGGTTTTGCTGCAGGAAGTGGTGTGTCATAGTGTATCAGCTTCAGAAACAGTATGGATGAACCTGATACAAACATGGAATTGAAGTTAAACTGAAGTCAGAGCAGACCTGTTTTGGCAACTCTTGGTGTAAAGTAGCTTTCCCATATGTAAAACACAGATGTGTTTTAATTGCTGACTCTGGTATGAAAACTTGAGAAGGCAAAAGAGCCCAGAGTTTTTTGTCTTGGCCTTATTTCTTACAACTCTGACAGGAGTTTAGAGCCCTCTCTCTGCTCAGCTTTCTGATTTGCTCAAAGTGAGTGAAGGCAGCCAAGTGAAATTGAGAAGTTCCCCAGTCCCTGAGGAGCAAACAGCAGTGCACAAAAAGTGCTGCACTGTATCTTTGTGTACTAGTCTGCTTCAAACTGCTACTGAAAGGTAAAACAAGTGCAAGACAAACTGTGCCAGGTGGGCGGCCCCAGCGCTGGCAGCCCCCACCTGGGCGCTGCAGGCCCAGCACCCCCAGCCCTGAAGCTCCAGGAGGCACAGCCCCAGCGCCCGCCTAGCCTGCCCCAAGTCCCAGCCGCAGGCTGGCCGCCCTAGCCCCAGTCCCA
The DNA here is from genome assembly GCF_013100865.1 of Trachemys scripta elegans. Classification (NCBI taxonomy): domain Eukaryota; kingdom Metazoa; phylum Chordata; order Testudines; family Emydidae; genus Trachemys; species Trachemys scripta. Next base: position 132,861,179 of record NC_048301.1, on the reverse strand, counting down.
GCACACTTCCTCAAAAAGGAGCAGCCTGCCTGGGCTGGGGCCAAAGGGGCAGCAGCAAGCAGGAGGGGGCCTTGGGGTGGAGAGTGGGTGAGGCCACGCAGGGCTGTTTGGGGAGGCATAGCCTTCCCCAGCCTACGATATGTGCCTCCCATGTTCTTAGGTAACAAGGTGTTTGGAACCGAATGCTATATTGTAGGGGTAGAGGCATCTGTCTTGACTAGAAATCAAAAAGCCTTAATGGTGGAAGCTTGAGCTTGTAGAATGGAGCAACTAGGTAGCCACAGGATCTGGCTGTTTTGGGTTAGTTTATTCTTGACTATCTCCAGAGTGATCAGCTAGTCCCAGCTGTACACAGAAATGTCCGTATATTTCGGCATTGCAGGAATACTTTAGTCTAGTTCTCAAACCCATATGTCTGGCAAGAATGCTCAGTTAAAGGAAATCTAATGAATGAAGCCTGTTATCTGGCCTCAAACGCTCTCAGGAAAGAAGGGGCAGTTTACCTGCTGGGTGTGAAATAGATGGCTCTGTAAAAGCATGCTTCAGCTGTAACCACTTAGTGCAGAGGTGTTTTAGGACTGGGCAGAAATACCTTTTGTTCAATGAGTAGACTTAGGGATGCTTCCCTTTATTCTGAGTGTGGGGCACTAAAATGTTCTGTTATTACACAGGCTCTGGGTCTGCTTATTTGCACATCACAGTGGTAAAGGGAAAGTGGTTTATAAATGCAACATTCAAACACCTTGTTTTTCCTCCCCTTCTCTAAAATTGTAGAGAGAAAGAAAGAGTCCTTTGCCAACCATTCTGGTCATGAACCCAGGACTAGCGTCACTGAGCAAATACCACCACCAGAACATAACTCCTTCACCGCAGCTCCTGCCAGAAAAGTAAGTGAATTGGGGATTGACTTAGAGTCCAACTGTGCATTCCATTGTTACTTTAAAACAATTGGGTGCACTGGAGAATAGATTTTCTTAAACTGGTGTTCAGAGAGGTTGCAAGATTTACAATCAGATACTATTCTCTCTCTGATTTAACAAAGAGGCACAGTTAATGGCATAATAGTCTGGGACATGCACAAATAGGGCTAATTTTGTCTGGTGTGCTCTCTTTCCATTATGCACCCTCTGAAATAAGTTGGGCCATTTAAAAAAAAACAACAACAACACGTTACTGCTTAACAAGTACTCCTGGTTCTCTGGCCAGGAAGGACCCCACTGCCTGTTTGGTGACAGAAGCAGTTTTGTCTACATCTGTTCCCCTAGTTCCTTTCAGCAGAAAATACTGCAACAGAGAGAACTCCATTGAAACTGTCCTTATGGAAGCGACTGGTAAAATTCCTGTTTTTGCCCTTCATGGCAATGTGACAACAATGCAATTGGTATTGAAGCACATAGCCTGAAGATCCATCCAGGTTACATAACCTGCCCCAGACTTGATGGCACTGTATGAGCTGTGATGCTACACTAATGAGGTAGAGGTGAGACTGCTTGTCATTTCTCTGGCAATGATATTCTCCCCCCTCTCCCGCGAGTGAAGCTCTCTATAGCTACTGAGATTAGACATAAACCTCTTCTGACTCTAAATCCACTTGGCTAGCAGGAGCCATGAGTGTGGTCCCTATGAGTATTCCATACATGCCCGAGACTGGAGAATTTGCAAGTAGTGTCTGTTGGTCCGTTTTTGGGCCCTGGTGTTCTTTGTGCTCAGTATCAATGGTATAAGGAGAGGTGCAGGCCAACCTGTTTATTCTTACTGTTGCCCAGCCTGAGTCGGAATCCTATGTCCAGAGCCACCTTTGCACTGTTTTCCTACCTGTAAATATCCTAGTGTATAGTTTCTAGTGTTTTCAGTCTTTTAATTAGCGTAGTTTAGTCCCCCTGCGCTCTGCTCCCGCCTTGGGGCCTCCCCTCTCAATTTCTTTTCACTCCCCTCTGAAGGACCATGTCTAGAGTCCTGGGATTTAAGAAATGTCTCTTGCCCCTGCCCCATCTCAGTCAGCGATGATGGCTAGTGCTGCCTTTAGTGTCTTGGGGAGGCTCACATCTCCGCTAAGTGCAGCATCTGCCTCTGCTTCCCTCCCCAAACCTGAGAGGCGACAAGGGTTTCAACTGAGGAAGTATCTCATGGAGAAAGTCATGAGACCCAGTCAGAGCCTGGCAGGTGAACCCTCTGGTACATAGGCCTCGGTCTGCAGGCAGTGCCCCTCTGAGCATGAGCTCCAAAGCAGAGGCCATGGCTGTTAAGTCAGAGTAATCATTGCCTCAGGCCTCTTAGGAGAGTTAGGGGCACTTTCATAGATCCTTTTCCACATTTGCTTCTAAAAGAAGGATCCCTCCCTGACTTGGACAGAGTCGGGTGAGTCCTCGTGTTGATCCTAAAGACTCAGGTCTGCCTAAACCTCCTGACCACGAGGGTAAGGTGTGAAGTAGAAAAGTCTTATCGGTATTGGCTCTGGCTCACAACTTGAAAGCCAAAGGATCGGCACCTGCCAGCACTGACTGGGAGCTCTAGGATAGACTCCTCTTCAACTGTACTGACTTGTTCCCAGAAGGATCCGCTGAGCACCATCAGTCCCAAACACTGGGACACCTCGTGTTCTGGGAGGGACTGAAACTTTTACCTCTTTTGAGGATATTTTCACCTTACCTGGTCCTCTGTTTCCTCTCCTTTCTGGTTCTCCTGAGGGACACCTCAACAACAGAAGAAGAAAGAAGAAACAACCCTTGAGGAGAAGGGATTAGTCCTCTATTCCATAGATGAATTGAAGCATTCATCCACCAGTACGGCCAACAGAGCCAGAATTTACCTTCTCATTGGTTGATTCTGATGTCCAGACAAGCCATCGCTTCCATGTAGGGGGTTGGCTCAGACAGAGACAGCAGGAGATCTTGGACCCATCCTATGCCCAGACGTGACCACCTAGGGAACCGATGGTATTCACTGCATTGAGATTCCCCCTCCAACCAGTTGACACTTCATACTGGCCCTGTTGGGATCCATGGGATCCCTATGCTAGAGACACTCCAGAGCTATGCGTGAATCCTGCCGGCCCTCTCCTCCTAGTCAACGCCAACTGGCTCCATCAGAGCACGTGGAAGGAGGAAATGGAGCTGGATCAACCGGTTCTGACAGATGTCATCGTCTTTGCCTGATGAGGCAATTGCTCCATCCTCAGCATCCCTGCCTGAAAACCACAGGCAATACCAAGAACTCTTGCAGAGTGTGGCAATTGAACTCCAGATTCCACTCCAGGAGATCCATGATATGCAGTATAAGCTCATGGACATCTTGCAGCCCACTGGCCCCAGTCAGGTGGGCCTCCCAGTAAATGAGGCCATCATGGAACCAACCAGGGCGGTATGGCATACTTCTGCATCTTGCACCCCTACCCTGAAAAAGGCTGAGAATTGCTAACAACCAGGTCCTGTTAGCAAAGCACGATTTTACAAATTACTCCAAATTCTTGGAGTTTGAAGACACTCCATCAGTGGACAGGGTCCAATTCCAAGCCCTCACCGATGAAGGCAAACTGGTAGCTAAGATTTCTTTTCAATTTGCAATGGACACCGCTGATCCCACATCTAGAGCTATTGCTACGGTGATACTTGAGGCATGAATCATGGCTTCACTGTTTGGGGTTCCTCAGGGAGGAATCCCATTGAGGACTTGCCCTTTGAGTCTAACCTCTGTAACGAAAAGGCGGATGAGTCACTGCGCTCATTAAGACTCCAGGATGACACCCCACTCCCTGGGCATTTATAGCCAGCATCAAAGAGGAAACACCACAAACAGATGTATAAACCAAGACATCTCCCTCAGCTGTTCTACTGCCAGCACCCTTACGAACTGCCGTGCAATGTCAGAAGGTGCAAAGCCCTAAGTAGGCAGCTCTTTCAACCACAGCCACTCAGCCCCATCCACCAACTAGAGGTTACTTTTGACAGGATGCTTGAGAACTACATACATTTATTGATGTCATCTCCAACTGCCCCCCCAAACCTTTGGTGGCCCCCTCGCATTTTTCACTTACAATTGGAGGGCAATAACAATGAATAAGTGTGGATTGGATACCATCCACTCTGGCTATGCCATCAAGTTTCTCTCCTTCCCCCTTGCAAACCCCTTTCCTGGCCCATCTCCAGGGACCACCCTCAAGAGGAAATCTTCTGTAAGGAGGTGGACTGTCCCCTCCAAGGTCCCCTCCAAGGAGGGGATATAGAGTAAGTGCCACCTCAGCATCTAGGAAAAGGGTTCTACTCCCTATATTTCAGTCTCCAAGAAAAAAGAAGGATGAAGACCCATTTTCGACCTACATCAGCTGAATATTTTTATTTGCAAATCATAATTCTGCATGTACACATTGGCATTGATAATTCTCTTCCTGGAGAAAGGCATGTAGCTCACAGCTCTCAACGTGAAAGATGCTTTCTTTCATGTGGGCATTCATCTGCCCCACAGAAGGTTCCTCAGATTTCTGTTTGGACTGGCAACCTCACAATGGTGGTGGCCCAGATGAGTCAAAACAGCTATACCAACTTCCCATACCTGAATGAATGGCTCCTAATGGGCAGATCCAATCAGGAGGTTCAATCAGCCACCCTATCTTTGCTCCACCTTCTGACATCCTTGGGAATTTGTGTAAACAGAGAAAAGTCTACTTTGAGTCCCACAAAAACCTTAGACTTTGTAGAAGCAACCAAAGAACTGACTTCAGCAAGGGCCTATCTCCCTATGGACCAATTTCAGGCCATGAACAGCTTAATTCAAGTCACCCTCAGACCTCAAACTATAGTCAAGGTCTGTCTTTCTCTGCTAGCCCACATGCCCTTGTGTACTTGCATAACGCCATTCACCAGGCTTCACCTCTGTGTACAGGCTGGCTTTGGGCTGTTTATTCATCAGACAGAGACTAAATGAATACCAAAGTAACAATCTTTGCCAAGTTCACGGCTTTCCTGGTATGGTAGATGAACCTGGAGTAGGTGCATGTTGGAGTTAGCATTCTTTGTGCACACCTGACGGGACCATAATCTGTATTCCACGACCTCTCCCCCCCTCTTTCCCCTCTGCTTTGGATCATGACTAGATTCGCGATAGCGAAGGATCTGGAGAAGCAGTTGGTCCGCACCTCCCCTTACACCCTTGGAGCTCTAGGATTCAGGCGCAGACCTACAGACACAACGTGCAAATTCTCTGGTCTCAGGCACAAGGAACATGGACGTCCCCATGTTTGGAATACAGATAGGGACCGTACATGTCAAAGAACTTCCAGTTACAGCTGAGTAACCTTCATATCTTGCATTCCTTTTGGTGGCCCTGTGCTTAACATCTCAGGTTCGTACACTGAAGTGCAGGTTGTTATATGCTAGGTTATTTTTTTTAGAGTGAGCTAATAGATATGAGATGCAAGAGGTTTCATAGTTAGTCATGAATTGTTTTGTATGTGCCAGTCAGCCTAATCGCTTGCCCAGAGCAAATAAGATAGCACTCCCTATGGCATAAATTTAAATTTACTTAACCAGGCAAGTGATGAGGAAGAGAGCGCGAGCAACAATGAATAGTGCAGTTAACCCTTTCCCTGCTGCATGCATTGCAGCTACCTCAAGCCGATGAGCGCTTCCTATGCAAGTATGAAAATCCGAAATCTCAGTAGTTTGAGACTTTTGATTAATAGAAGTGGGTTAACACAGAGTAGGTGTACGTTTGTTTTATAGATAAACTCCTTGTGTACACACTCATCAGATTAACCGAAATCCCTTCATTAACACAACTTCGCTTACAACAACTGTCTCCTGCCTCTTGAGCTTTTTCTGTGTCTCACTACCATCAGACTAGATTTCTTGCTGGGAAATGTCAGTATAGTGGCCTCACTGTGTCTTGTAAGGTAAAATCTAATAGCTGTAAGGTCTCCATGAGGTACATGGGTTAAGGTAATCCGGTAGTGTTTAGCTTTTTTTTTACTTTGGAGTGAAATCCATCCAAAACCACATTAAAAAAACATGAAGGTTGCAGTTAAGTACAGAAATCTCGAAATGCCAGAATTAAGGTCCCGTGTGCAAACTAACTGTCCCATTGTAAATGTGCATTGCAATAGTGTTAAATGAGTGCGTACTACACAGGTACAACAACAAAAATACACATCTCTCCTATAGCCTTGCACATGAGTAGATGGAGGCAGATGCTTTGCAGGAGCCTCCCTCTTCTAGTACTGATTATTTTCATGGATCTCTCTAGCATACATAGAGAAATAGGCCCGTACTACAATATGGTACATATCTGTAGCTGAAACAAAGTTGTGAAACAATTGTATATTTGAGGAAATAGTATGTGGTTGTATAGCTGAAGTCCATAATAAAACCAATACAGAGCAGCATGTACAGAATACACGGTTGCATGGTTTCTCATATGAAGTGTTCACTTGCACTCATGTGGGATGAGCTGCATAAGGCACTTGGGTCTTTGCCATTCTTGAGTAGTGCACCCTTCTTAAACACATGCTGACAAAACCTTTATATTACACCTTTTTATTCCCTCTCTATGTCCTAATTAACCTTAAATTGCATTTACAGATTAGAATTGTGTGTGTGTATATGTATCTAGCTATCGCTAGAGACTGCATTGAATCTCATGCTTTAAAGTGTAACCTACTTAGTAAAACTCTCTGGGAAGTTAATTGATATACTGTCTGCAGTACCCTAGCTTCCTACCCGCTGTTGTCTTCTCCCACCGCAGTTCACCAGTTTGCTCAACAAATCAGAGGAGCAAAAGGATGAATCTCCCTCATCTTGGAGGCTTGGTCTACGGAAAACTGGCAGCCACAATATGCTAAGTGAAGCTGCTTCCCGGGAGGCACTGAGAGAGAGAGGTTCCTCCATCTACCGCTCTTCATCGAGTCCCCGGATTTCTGCATTATTAGACAACAAGGAAAAGGTCTCCTTTCCCTCAAAACAGTTTGTAGAGAATCCCATCTGAGGGGTGCTTACCAAGCAGCGTCAATCAGCTTACCCATCTGTAAGGCCATCCCACTTTTGAGCGTCGTCCCACTGGGTTTCAGTTATGGCCACTCGTTCGTAATCTCCATAATTTAATGCCCCTGTCATTCTTCTTGCAGCTTTTTTTCATGCTGCTTGAATCTGTGTTCAGATGCTTTAGTACATTTATACTTTCCTCCTGTTTGGAAAAGTACGCCATCTTACTTTCTATGTTGGTAGTTCATGCAAAATTGTTGGAATTCAGCCAAAGCATTCCTTTTACCCCTTCCTACCTAAATTGGAGCCTGCCTAGCAATCCCCCGGCAGTTTGGCATCCCACATACTTTAGTGGGGAATGTCTAATCCAGCCAGTGAGTGACCTGTGTTCACAGTAGGTATTGTGCTGCTCTGAATCTAAAGTCTTCCTCAGTGTGCTCTCCATCCATTCAGCTCTGCTGCCCATTTACACACGATCTATCTTAATTTAGAAGCTGCCCTCAATTACTAGCCTGACCTTTACCATGCTAGTTGCCAGGGAAGCCAACTCTCTAAAAAGAACATATGGTAAATTCTAGAAAACAGATCTTTTGGGCTATTTCTTGAAATGGTTCCAGGCTGACTCCTCCATGCCAATTTTTAAACTTAGAGCAAAGGCCTTGAAACTGGCAAATTTGGAAAAATTAAAAACTGACTCTCACTTCTAGAAGCAAGAATGGAAACACTAATTCAGAGGTGTTGCTGAATTCCATTGAAGATGTAACTTCCATGTGGAATATACATTATCTTGAAATACGTTGTTTTGTTTTTTCCTTCAGGATAAGGACAGCAAAAACTACGTTGCCCCCATAACCCCTAGAAGACTAAGCAGTACGGGTGACATAGAAGAAAAGGAAAACAGGTAGGACTTGGACTGAATTTAAGGCTCAGATTTTATTCTGGTGAAGATTCTGCTGGAATTTAATCCTTGGAAATGCCTTTCTGCTGTTTCTGTGTTCATGCTTCATAGTTTTCACTCATCACTCCCAAGCGCACAGGTGTTTGATATGGCTTGAAATCTGGCAACATTTTATGAAAAGTGAATTTAATGGTCCCTTCCCTCAGTAGGCGATAGTATCTGCTCCCTAAACTCTTAAATTATTGGCACACTTTCAGAATTTAAAATGTGAAATGCTGAAAACGATGATTATACACACATCTCTCCCCTCCATTGTGATACTATGCAGATGCCTTCTTGTCCTTTAAAATAAGTCTAAATTTGAGTTCTATCAGAGACCCCTGCTTATTGTACTGTAACTTGCTCAAACATCATCTCTTCCATCCCATTTGTTTTTGTCCACCAGTTGCTTCTTGATTGTAGCTTAAGTTTGTGAACTCTGGTGCAGGGACTCTTCTGTGTGTCTGTAAAGTGCCTAGCAGGATGGGGCCCCAAGTCTTGTTTGGTTACTCATTGCTGCTGCTGCAGTATAAAAATGGAAGCAGCATCTGTCTCATAACATGATTATTTGGGGAAATGCTGCCTCCGGTGGGTTCCTTGCAATGTGATCTAAGGGGAGTAAGATTTGAGCTCGGCTTGATTTGTAGAGCCAGCACAAACTATAATTGTTGTGAAGCAGTTACACCGAATAGGCTCTGAGAAACAATTTCACAGCAAGTATAGATTCTGTACTGTTCTTGTTACATCCTGCCTGCCGTGCTCTAGCTTCAGTCTCAAACTGCCACCATTATTTGGATCTTAGCAGACAATTTGTATTTGAAATTACAGGAGGGATGACTGATAAAGCTGAGTGTATTTGAACAGTGCCTCAGACTGTGCTGTACCCAGCTGATTGCTGCTAAGTGTCCCTTGCTCTGTAGGATGAAGAAGGATCAGGCTATATTAGCAGATGGTATTCACAGTATACTGTGTGACACAATTTTTCCAGTACTTTTCTTTTAACACCAGCCAAATCAGTGCTTCATGGAATGCTCTAGAGGCTTGAAGTAAAACAGCACGAATAGCTTGAAATCAAAATTGAAAAATAATTGGGAGCTCTGAAGCATATTAGCTCATGCTACAAATAGGTTCTGATTCCTATAGCTGGCGAGAGGCAATTGCCAGAGAACAACACACAAGATACTTCCAGCATGGGAGTGAGGGACTTGAGCTCAGATTCTTAGATCCCATTCCCCTGCTCCTTCACACGTTAACACTCGTAGGGGCATTCATTTGTTTCTGAATCATGGCACATAGTTCTAGTTGTTGCTAAATGTTTATACATGCTGCTCCTGGCTCCTAAGTCAATAGCCTAAGACTTACCATATTGGCTCAGGCCATTGATCCGTGGCCTGGTATCCTGTCTCTGGCAGTGACCAGTCCTTGATGTCTCAGAAGGTAAAAGGAGAGAGGCAGGGAGAGCAAGATCTTTCTAGGTCTAATGTATGAAGTGATTTTCTATAAACAGTCTGAATTTGGATCAAGTGCTTGTGGTCAGAGACCTTGTGTTAATGTGTGTGCAAAACACTATGCATTCTTGTGACATTAAATAAGTAATACTTGGGAATTACTAGAGCTAATTTTAAGGGGAATAGTTAATCAAAATGTCCCCGTTATCCCTGTGGTGAATCAGGACTGTAGCTGGAAAAGGGTTTGTATTGCCGGAATGTGGAGGGCTCTTTGATCTTGCCACTGGATGTTGAGACTCCAGCACTTAACTTCGTGCTCAGCAGTGTGATAAACCACGACAACATGGCTCCAGAGTCTTTTTAAACTGCCGAAGTGCTCTCTTCTGCCTCAACAGAGAATCTGCTGTTAACCTGGTGAGGAGTGGCTCCTACACCCGGCAGCCGTGGAGGGATGAACCAAAGGGAAACGAAGCCCCCCAGACTGGTGCACCTTCCACCTACGTATCTACCTACCTGAAAAGGTACCACCTGTAACAGTTAAAATCAGTTTGGCTCAGTAAGCAACTTAAGTTCTTAACATGCCATCCAGGCTTTTGAGTGGTTGCTTTCTTTCTAATTGCTGCATTAGTGTGGCTGGCCTTGGTGTCCTCATTGCTTTCCCGCACCCAGCAGCAAACATCCAGGCCTGCTTAGCTTTTTCATTATAAACCCTGTCGTCTGCGACTTAGATTTTCATGGATTTTAACACGTTGGGCTAAACTTTAAAAATTGTGTTTGCATAATTCAGATGCAAACTTTTTCAACAAATTATATTGGTGTAATTGTGTTAGATCGCTAAAAACAAAATTCCTCTTACTGCACCCTTGGCTTAACGGAATTGTAAAATGCAGTCTTGTGGGGGCCCTAAACAGGTCTGGGAGTCCATTTCTAATGGTGTTGCACGTTACTGCACAACTTTGGATAACAAACTATCCAAAAATAACTTGGAGCATTCCTGTTTCTCTTCTCTCCTGTCTGTGCTGCTTCTCTTAAGTCCAACGCCAGCAGCTGGAGCAGAAAATGAGTGCTCCAGAGTTCATGAGCATTAACAGCCAGACTTGTGAGGAATGTGACTGGTATCCAAAATCAGGCAACATAGTCCATTTCTTCTGGCAGCAGGAAAATAGCTTTTGTGCAGGTGCATGTGCCACTCTACATAGGCAACTGCTGCTTGCTGATGGGATGGGAAGGCAGAGTCAGGAAAGAAATTTGCTCTGCATACAGCTTTTCTCAGTTGGCCCTGTCCATTATCAGTTTGGAAGGGAGAGGTTCACCTGGTATTGACTGCTCCTGGACTGAATGGACCAATGGCCATTATGACAACCGTTATATTCTAGACTTCTCTCATCTCAATTGAGAGAGGGAGGAAGCTTGCTCCTAGTGAAGGGGGATGGTGAAATTTTCACCCCTGAACTTGCCTTGTGAAATGACAAGCTCACTCACAAGTGTGTTGCTTAAAACTTGAGTGTGTAAAACCATCACAGATCATTAGTGCAAGAGAAGTAAAGTTTACAATTTTAGATGACAGGTTTCTTTTTAGATGAGGCTTTTTTCCAAGTGCTAGACCCTCAAACTGAATAATTTGTCCTTAATGTGGCGTAACTCTGAATATATGGGGTGAGGGAGATTCTTGTGAATGTTACCATATTCCTTGTGTTCTAGTGTTTAGGGGATGATAGCAAAACTCAGCCTTTTCATAGGATATGGCTATCTAGCTGCTGAGTAAATGGAGTTATTCATACACAAGGGGAAGCAGCTGGATATTTTCAAAGCAGGAGATCTTTCTTGTGAGGCAGTGTTCCATTCCAATGAATTTACATCTATCCTGGGATCTGATGCCACCAGCCAACGGAGTGTGCTTCTCTCTCATTTGACAGTCACACAGGTGGCAGCTGGTTGCAAGACTTTCACCTCTGCTGCCAGATTGTCTCTTAGACATAACATAGATGTTGTCACTTTAGCTGACGTGGTTTAGGTCAGTAATGTTACTGAACAACCTCAATTCTGCTGGGATTTTAAAACTTTCTTGCTTTGTGACTCAGCTAATCCAAAAATCAGATTTACAAGGAATATTTGCCCAACCCGCCCCATGGTGCCATGATTAAACTCGGAGGCACTAGCTGAAGCCTTGGCTGGCACAGACCACTTTTGGAATTGCACACAGTCAAGTTATTTCCTTTGAAAGGCCTCATTTAAGCATTCATCTGAAGGGAGAATATCTTTACATAATAGGAAGAATGTGCAGCTATATGTGGCTACAAAAACCAAGGTGATAACTTGTGCATCTTATGCACTAAGAGTGAACTTGTGATCCGTTTGTATAGTAGTCTCAAATACCCCCCATTGTAAAGTGCAGAGAAACAAATAAATGCTAACGATTTATAGATCGTGTATGAAATGTTAAAGACTTACAGGTTGTGAAAGACTCTAGTCTCATACACCAGCGTGTAGCATGAGGAAAGGAATCTGATTGTCCTTCACGTAAGGTAACATTTTGTCACTAGAAACTTGACTTCCTGGTACTACAAAGTCTCTAAATAGATCTGTAAAATCAATTCCCTCTATCTTAGGATGGGCCTTTAAAATGGACGTGCCATACTTTAATGTAGTTAAGGGAAAAAATCTCCACACTTTTTCAGTGTGGCTTAATGAGGAATACAAGGCTGCTCCATGTTGAGACCTTAGTTTTCTTCTTAATCTCTGCATTTCCCACACATGTTGCTTTAATTGATCTCAAACACATTCATTTAAACTGTATAAATGCTCCTCTATGTTTGCAAATGGACCCCTAGTGGACACCAGCTATCAGTGACAGATCCCCCTGCATCAGTGCTGAAAAGGGCTTTCCTGCTAGTGAGGAGGGGACAGCTGTTTTCATTATTATTGCGGAAGGTGTTCTTTAGACTTGGCAAATGACAAGAATATTTCTCAGTGATGCTGAAAGTGTCATTCCCTCTCCCCATCTGCCCCCCAAACTCCCTCCTGTGTGCACACAACAGTGGTGAAACAATTCTCAGCGCCCCTTGCTGACAACCAACCATAACACTTCCATTTCTGAGTATAGACTGGCCTTAAAGGTCTAGTTTAGGTCACTTGCTGATGCTAAAACATGCAAGAATTGACATTGCAAATCAAACAAGTCTAGGATCCTTTGACAGCAACTTGATACTTCAGAGGAAGATGCCAGATACTCCAAAATGGACTGACCTGCTCATATGATCAGCTTCTTCCTACGCCTCCCTAGGCTCTCATACTTAGGACAAAAATATAGAAGGGCTATGCCCCATGTAATATAATTGAAAATGTTTTCATTATGCATGAGACACAAGGTAGGTGAGGTAATATCTTTTATTGGACCAACTTCAGTTGGTGAGAGACAAGCTTTCAGTAAATCCAGTGTCTTTATTATGACTGTGATTTTTAGTGTCTAGCAAAGTTACGAGTTTAAGCTCCCAGGCTTGGCTTTTGAACTTGTTGTACAGGTTTGATCAGTTTTAAATATGTTGCTGTGAGTTTAATTGAATGTCGCCTTGTTCTTGTATTGAGGGTGAATAGAAGTGCCCCAACACCTCTGTCTATACCATTCTTTACTTTAGAGAAGGAATGAGAGATCTACACAGTCCTGATCATTTCAGTCTATTGTTGCATGAAAGGCTTCCCATTAATCACTTTCATTGCCCAGTCTCTGGACTTCTATTCCAGATGTGAACATGGTATTCCATGTACAGTTGAAAAACCAGGTCAGTTTCAGGTTTCATCTCAAATTGTCTGACATCGTCTTGCATAAAATGAAGGGGAAGGGTCAAATTTATTACAGGCAAAGCAAGTAGTGTCTCCTGTTTAAAGTTGACCACCACTTCCCTATATTATACATACCCTATTTTCAGTTGTGTATAACTTGGGTTAACATTTAGCATTTGGGCTGAAATTTTGCATGTAAGGTGTCTGCCTTCTGGCTGCCTTTTTTTTTTTTTTTCATTTTTTTTTTTCATTTAACTTTCAGTTGTTTCTGAGCATGAGACTAGAGAAGTATATGTTTTGTCCATGTTAGAAAAAATGTAGTTTCGTTAAGAAGTGTTAGTATCCCCGTGCTTTGCAGCATGGACTCAGATGGGCCTTTGTGTTGGGGATGTGCCTCTTGCTGTTCCTGAGAAAATCTACCCAAGTTAGAAGTCTTTGGAAAAATCTCATGTTGTACATGCTCAGTAGATGTCAGCAGCTATGTAGTCCTGGGCTGGAGCATGCTCAGTAGTTTTATGAGGATGATACACGTGCAATTCAGCCACATGAGCTGGGAGGGACTCAGTGAGGATGGAATCTTCAGAGATTTTAGCTGCAAAGTTCCATGTCTCTACTGCTCATGTGCAAATTGACCTTTTTCAGAAGCTTGTAACTTAACCAAATTTGGGTGGATTTTCTTGAACAGCAAAAGGAACATCCCTGACATAGTCTACCTCCCTGTCAAATGTCAAGTCCCTGCTTCAAACACGGAGGTGCTAGAGTTTCTCAGTGAAATAGCTGTAAGAATTTAACATGGCAAAACATAATTCCCTAGCATTATTCTTGCAAATGGTTGAACCATTTTGGCTGAAATGTTCCAAAAATATCTAGTCTGAGGCAGACCACCTGCATGGAAAATTTTAGCCCAAACTGTTAAAAAGTTTGGCAGACTTATAAACAACTGGAAACAGGGTCAGGCAACATCTGCCTATGTCTATATATACGTTTCTTGGGTTAAGTGATTTGATCCTCTATTATTGTCTCCACCTTTCCCCAGAGCTTGAGAACACTACTGGTGGTGCCAGTGGTGCTGCTACAGGTGGAAGCAGGATTTTCCTTGTTTTTGTCAGTTCTCTAAACTTCCCTGATTCACTTCCATCCTATTATTCTCTCCCCATGACTTACAGAGCAGGGCCATCGTTGCATCATTGATATATGTCCAGAGTGTTCTCTTCGATGACCTCTTCTTGGTCTAATGTCTCTTGCATTCATTTTGCTGAGATTTAAATATTCCCCCTCCAGTTCACCTAAGGGCCTGTGATGGTCAGCAACTGGTTAACCATGTGCTGAAGGGAGTGATCTTGTGATGTTTTACAGTGCTTCATTTGGTAGAAGTAGTGACCTCAACAGTCCCTACATTTCAGCCAATCGTAATACATCTGCTACCTCACCCACTACCATTGGTTCATCTACCTCATTGGGCACCCAGTGGCAACCTGCCTCTTCCTGTCCTACATCTCTTAGTGCGAACACTACTGCATCAATCCGCCAGCATACCAGGTAAGGGCTCTGGGCTCCATTCAGAGAACACGGTAGAATGCTCATGTCCCTAACTGACATACACAGTTCTGGGGGTGGAGGTTCTGAATTCTAAACTGGTTGGAAATCAGTTCCATTATATAGTGAGCTCCTGAACAGTGGGTGCTGATGAGGCATTTCAGTTGAAAAAGTGCATATATTGTGTTCAGACTGTTTTAACAATGCATACCGTTAAGACTGCATACACAGCCTTAGCTTTGTCACTTCCTGACTTGTGATTAACTATGCACCCTTATTTTTCTAGGTAGCTCTTCGTTACAGCCTGTGAAATTCTAGTGCCACTGAGGTTTTATTTTTGAATTGCAGGAGCTTTGAGACCATCCCTCCTTCTGCTTATTGACCAATTAAATTCCCTCAGATTTTCCAGTCACTTCTACAACAATCAGCAGTGATGTCAGGAATAATTCCTCCTACTGCTTATTCTTCTAGACATCCTTAAAAATGCCTTCTTATGACATTCCATCATACCATTGTATTCATAGAATTGGGGAAAACTTCTTCCTAGCTTCTAATGTTTCCTTAAAGGTATTGGGGTCTCTAAGCCAATTGAGTTCACTTGCTTTGTATCCCATTATGTCTTGTATCTTTCAGAGCCCCATACCGGCAACAAACTGACTCTACCATAGAGAAAAATACAGAGAACATCTCTGCTAGCACTCCACTAGGTGTAATCACAAATCGCACTTTACTCAACACTGCCAATGGTGTTACATCTGCCAACGCCACGTCAACTACTGGAACGGACTCCTCAAATGGAGAAGTCAGGGAGCGAAGAAGGTTAGTGATCAGAATGATGGTGAACTTCATCTGTGGTGTGTGCAGATAAGAACTGATAGAATCATTCTTTCTGGGTGGTGCTTGGTGTTAGTTAGAAGATTTGAGTGTCTTAGGCCTTTCTGCAAAGACAAACACTGATGCCAATTGCAGTGGTGGTGTGTGGTGTGGACACACCTCTACAGCGAACTGTGGTCTAAGACATGTTCGTTCCACAAAACAAACAGCCATAACAACCTACAGCTACAATCTAGACCTGGGTGTGGGAGGAAAAGGAAAGGGAATAACTAAGCAGAAGCTGAATTCTGGTATGGTTGCTAGACAGTCAGTTATGCTCTAGGAGGAGCAGCATTTTAAAAAAACTGCTGCAAGCATGAGGCTGCTGTTGCCGTTTTCTTTTTCATGTGGAATTATTTTAAGATGGGCAGGAAATAAGGCTGGGGTAGCCAGTTTCAGATGCAAGGTAAGATTTTCTTTAAAAAGGGAAGTGCAGAACATCAAATGAACACCATTCCTTCATGCAAACAGGTGAAATGTGCCAGGACAGTCTTACAGTGGCATCAGAGTCAAGTAAATTTTAATAAAAAAGGCACAATGCTGATTTGCATATTTCTAATTAGCAGCCTGGTTTTGACAAGTTACTGTCAATGGGAGAAGAATGTTTAAAGCAACTAGACTCTTGTAAGCTAAAGCTAACTCTTTCCCCTCAATTCCCAGCCCTACTGAGTGGGGAGCTCTGTGCTTGGTTCAAAAATGAGGGAGGGGAAAGGATTATAATGGAAATTGTTAGATTGTTTACTACAGCCAAAGTCTGTATCACTAGAGCCCTGCAAATCTGTGGATATCTGCTTCATATCCCCGGACCATTTTTGCGGATAGTGGATTGGATGCAGATACAGCCGCGCAAGGCTCTACTTACCAGCGGCGCCTGGCCCGCAGCATCCCAGTTGGGGCAGCCTGGGAGGTGCAGTGCGCTTGGGGACAGCGGCGGCAGCAGCCAGTGGCTGGGGCTGGGTGGCAGATTGGAGTCGGGGCTCGCCGTTTTACTTCCTGTCCAGCAACTCGGGCCCCTCGGGCAGCACCAGTGTCCCCACCATGGTCCGCCCAGCAGCACTGACCGTGCTCCTGGGCCCGCACCCGGCCACGGGGATTGGAGCGGGCGGGGCCCTGGCACCCCTTCGCCCCACTTTGATGCAACACCGCTGCTGCTGTCACTCGCGAGTCCCCGGGAAGAGCACGTAATGCCCCTCCATTTCCCAAAACAAACAGAAAAGAACTATAAGCTCTCCTTGTCTATTCTCAACCTTCTCACATGTGAATCTCAGTCTAATTTACCGGTGCTTGGGAGTGTGATCTCTAGCAAACCAGCAAACTGTGTGTAAATCCTGTCTTTGTGGCCAGTGTGTTGGTTCCTCATGCCACCCAGGACTTAGTTACCTAGTCACCCCTTACCTCAGTGAAAGACCCCGACTTGGTTGTGCTTAACTGGTAGTCAGCTTCCTGGTAATACTGGTCTGCTAGTCATTCAGACAATCTCTTCTGGGCTCTGCCAACCCTTACTTTGCCTTATAAGTAACAAAAGGTATACCTCAGCCCCTGGGCCCCTCTGAAAACATCCCTGGCAGCGTTCAGTCCACCACTGGACACTCACAGAAATGGATATGTTTGCTGTCCCCAACGGGAACAGTATGTACATAAGCTTCTTTCATTCAGCTAAGGAGTTGCACTTTATTTAACACCACAGCACTGAAACATATTTATAATAAAAACACAAATATGTTTATTAATCAAGAACAGAGATTCAAATGAATAGCGAGGAAGAATATTGGAAACAGAATGGTTACCCACATAAAACAAAATGTAAAACGCCATTCTAGGTCTACACTTATTGATGGTTACCTTTCTTCTTTTATAAAGTAGATTTTCTCCCAAGGATTCAGTTTTTGACAGAGCTGCTAGTTTTCAGTCAAAACCATGATCCAAGTTTTCATGAGTATATGCCACACCCTTCAAGGAATTTCCTCAGTAAATGAATACTAAAATGGCCTTTTTTTTTTTCCATCTCCTCATATTACCCAAAACTCATTGTTTTGACCCTCAGAGTCAGGATGAACCTCCCCATCCTGCCATGGTTCCCTTCCTGATGTGCTGACTCCAAGGTGCATTCACATCTTCGTGTTGACTTGAAATGCAGATGTAACTCCCTGTTTTGTTTGGCTTACAATGTTTAATCTACATATGAATCTAGGTAGACAAATGAACATACATCCCTTTATATGGCAAAAGCAGTTTTTCACCCCTGCTGGGGAATAACAGATGGATTAAAAACTATAAGGACATAGTTTCAGTATATAGTCATAACTTAAAATATAATCCGTATTTACAACGGTATTAATGACCAGCATGATCCTGGCTTTCGTTTAAGATCTCACATGATACTCTTTATAAATGGATATTATGATAGCAAAGTGTTTAGGTATAGCGAGTTTCAGGTACTGTGATAGAACAGTGGTACTGTGATAGAACAGTGAACACTTTGCCAGCTAGCATTGAGGGATTCTTAAGGTCACCTGTTATCACTAGGCTTCAGAGTTAATACCGTGTTTTGATGAAAGAAGACCGTGGCCCTTCTTTCAGATACTGTAGACTATCTAAGACCATATCCCATCAGTTCATATTTAGACGTTTCTTTGCAACAATAAGGGCTGAAGCTTATGTTTGGGGAGAAAATGAGAACTTGCAGTTTGTAAAATCTGAATCTGTCTCAGTGGCCAGACTGATCCGTTGGGTGAGCTGGATCCTGCGCTCAGGTGGGACTTAGGCACCAACTGGCCAGACCAAGTTAAATGTATTATCCGAATGGAAACTTAACCATAGTCAATTACAGCTATGCAGCCTTCAAGTTCTTCCCCTTAGCTTGCATAGATGCTTTGTAATGCTGTCATTGCCGTGAATACTCCATTGTGGGATATTGTGGAGACTGGTCAAAGTGCACTGTGCTGATTTGACAGTATTGCAGTGCCGTTGGGGAGAGAAATCTGCCAAGATATCTGAGTGATTGGAATTAGACAGGCAAGGCTAAAAAGTTAATTGTATTGCAAAACCAGTTCACACACATGATATCGGGTCCTTTTAGGTGCCTTGCATTTTTATTAGTGAGCCATCTTTTAAATCTGTTCTCTATAAAGAAGAGAAACCCCCAAATCCTTGCCGCATCTCCACTCGCTGTATAATCAGATGCAGTATTTTCATTCATGCTTTGCACCAGTGGGTTCAAGCTGCCTCATTGGTTAGCATGGAGTCTCGTGACAGCAGGGATACTGGAACGGTGACTGCTTGCAGGTTTTGAACTAGGGTTTGGAAATGGCAGAAGTCAGTGGGGTCACCTCAGTGGAAAAGCACTGCTTGGCAAAGAAACCGGTTTGTTAAAAACAGAAAATGGCAAACAGTTGTCAGGGAAGTGTTGTATGGATTTCAGCTCCCAATGGCAGCTGTTTCTGCACCTTGAAGTCTTTAAACCATGATTTGAGGACTTCAGTGTCTCAGACACAGGTCTGATACAGGAGTGGGTGGGTGAGATTCTGTGGCCTGCATTGTGCAGGAGGTCAGACTAGATTATCATAATGGTCCCTTCTGACCTTAAAGTCTGTGATTCTATGAATAGCATTCTGGTCTGGTACAGTGTTTCCAAAGCTCCAAGTTCCTCTTAGCAACAATAACATGTAAACAAGCCCACCGGATAATATTAGAACAGTGAGATGCCTCCATAACATTCGGCCTTAGACTGTCTGAAGCCAAAAGATTAAAGTGAAACACTTTGTTAGGTTTAGGAGAAATGACTAGAAAAGCGGTCTGGGATGCGCTTCTGTCTCCACTGCAGGCGGCACACTTCTCTGTCTTAAATGTTGGCTTGCTCTGCTGTCTCTCGCTGTGTCTTTGCCACTTTGTTCTTCTGGCTACCAAAATATTGTGATTGGCAAATGCTGCATAATCACTTAAGCATCACATCTTAAGCACCTGCATCTTTCCTTTAAAAGCTCACAAATCCCTGTGGGGATTATCCTATGCAGTTGGAATATGCCGTACCAAACTGCTGCCCGTGTCCTGTAAGAGAGCTGATTTTAGATACTTGTATATAATGTACAGCTGTATGTTAGTGTCCCCTTAATTCTGCTGCTGCATTCTGTTGCTGAGCCTGCTAGCTGGAAAGATGCTCTGCCTCCTGTGCTGCTCTAGTATTTTTGCCAGCTGATTTTTCATGGAATTAGAGAAATTGGAGATGGAGAACACTGTTAGGCTGTCTAGATTATTTCCTGCCAATGCAGGATTGCTCCCTATTGTAAAATCTTTGTCCAGGCTAGGCCAAACTGTGTAAATAAAATTCTCAGAAAGGCATGGATTACAGGCTTATGGAAGCAGTATATAAAAATCTCACATGCAAGTCCTTCCCCTCCATATGCAAGGCTAATTGATCAGCCTTCCTGGGTTTGTGCTCTGCCATGGATGGTAAGGGCTCCCATAGCTTTCCTAATTGGAACTGCAGGCACGCTATTGGTCAGGTGATTGTTTTTCTGAGGTGCAATGATGACCCTTACTGCCTGTGAAAGATCTTTACACAGCTGAGAGGCTGTCCCTTCTGCTGCTGTCACAATGATTTCTCTCAACTGTTACCAGCTATTTGATCGCTTTTTCCCAAGGAACTGTGTCCGCCCCTTCACTGCAGTGCTCGCTACCCCTCACAGCCTTACCTTGCATTGAGCATCACGAGTGGTGGCCATGTTCTCCTCATCCCCCACCAGTCTGAATGCAGCCCACTTGTTCTGAGTCCAGTTACTAATGTCCCTTGTAGATGGATATGACTTTCAGGAAGATCTTGGCAGTCCTGACTCGCTGTTCGATTTGTCTGGTATTGCTGTGAGATGTCCGGTCCCAGAACAAGCATCGCAGGGGTCTGGACTTCTCTGAAGCCTTCCATCAAGCAGGGCTGATTCAGATGAGGTTGCTAAACCTTCGGCTATAAGGGGCCACACCCTCCAGGGACTGGCTGAAAAGTTTGTGTGGAGTGGACCACTTGTTTTGAAGTGCCATGTGCTGAGAGATATGAGCTTCCCCTAGGATTTTTTGAAAGGATTGGGGGGCAAGTCCCTTGTCTACGGTACAAAAAAGTCTTGCTGGCATAGCTATGCTGGCAAACCCGCCTGGTATGACATAGCTAATGCCAGCATAAAAGTGGTTCTGCTGGCATAGCTTGCACATAAGGCTTCTGATTTTCAGCTCTAACTGATGAACACTAATAAAACACCCTGATTCAATAATAATATTAATGAAATGGGTGGAACGGGTTACTTGTATCTAAGGCCTTGTCTACATGGAGCATAATGTGGGTTATGGTGGTATGATTTCTAAAGCATGTTAATGGATTGAATGTTAATTGGTCCATGTAGATCCTCCTGGTGTGTGCTGAAGGTTCCCTAGTGTGCTTTAACATAGTGCTGATTAAAACAGTGCTACATTAAAGGGCTCTAGGGAACATTACAAAGATGACTCATTACAGTACATACTATTATAACGGGTGCATGTAATACGCCATTACTCAGTACAGTATATACAGAGGGCCTCACCCCCCCCCCCCATTTGAATCGCCTTATAAAACTCAAATTGCTGAAAATAACCCCCCAAAATGAATTTAATAAACCCCCCAAATCCAGAAGCCCTACTTATGCAGTTCCCCAAGAAAGACAAGCCATACCAGCAAAAGCACTTCAGTGCTGATGTAAGTGCATCTGCACTAAAACTTATACAAGCACAGCTGTATAAGACACGAGAAGTCATTCTTCCGTTCTACTCTGCGCTGGTTAGGCCTCAACTGGAGTATTGTGTCCAGTTCTGGGCACCGCATTTCAGGAAAGATGTGGAGAAATTGGAGAGGGTCCAGAGAAGAGCAACACGAATGATTAAAGGTCTTGAGAACATGACCTATGAAGGAAGGCTGAAAGAATTGGGTTTGTTTAGTTTGGAAAAGAGAAGACTGAAAGGGGACATGATAGCATTTTTCAGGTATCTAAAAGGGTGTCATTAGGAGGAGGGAGAAAACTTGTTCACCTTAGCCTCTAAGGATAAAACAAGAAGCAATGGGCTTAAACTGCAGCAACGGAGGTTTAGGTTGGACATTAGGAAAAAGTTCCTAACTGTCAGGGTGGTTAAACACTGGAATAAACTGCCTAGGAAGGTTGTGGAATCTCCATCTCTGGAGGTATTTAAGAGTAGGTTAGATAAATGTCTATCAGGGATGGTCTAGACAGTATTTGGTCCTGTCATGAGCGCAGGGGACTGGACTTGGTGACCTCTCGAGGTCCCTTCCAGTCCTAGAATCTATGAATCTATGCTGATTACACCTGACTTTATTTTTAACTGGCATAGCTCTTCTGGTATGAGTTATAAGTGTAGACCAGGCCTTTGAGCTCCTGGTGGCGATAGTAGTTTAAAGGGACATTTCTGAAGTTGAAATCTAATCAGTTTATGCAAGAATTAGGAGTCGTTTAGTTTACTGCTTCTGTCCCTCCCTAGTTCCTCTGCCAGTTGGTGTTGGTTTTATAATCAGTTTCCTATTTTGTAACATAACTTTCTTTCCAGTGTTCCCCTATGAAAGACCCATCGAAATGGAGGAAGGTGCTTAGTGCACAGAGCAAGCTGTTGATGTATAATCAGTTTCAGACAAATGGTAAATGGTTGGTTTCCCTTATTTTTTGAATAAGCGCTGCAATGTTTCAGGGATCCATTTGCTAATTAAGGCAGCATGTAGATAGCTAAGTAAGTTCTGTAATCTATATTAATAACTTAACCCATGCCCTCCTTCGTCAGTGCTCTTGGAAGAGCAGATTTTGGCAAGACCATTGTACCTCGTGATTCTTGTTTTGTCCAGAGTCAGAACACAATGACCTAACAAAGTGTGGGTTCCTAGTATGGCTGTTAACCCTTCGTGTTGTTTTCTAGAGCCGCCTGCAAAACAGCATGGGAATCTGGTCTCCAGAGGGTTAGACCAGAAAAATACATTTTTTCAAGTGATAGTTTAGAATGTCAATCCAGAATAGACACTAGAACAAACCACGAGTGTCTCCACACTAACATTGGAGTGCCTTTCTGATATCAGGTGTTTCAGATGTTAAGAACTTTGGTTCAATTCAGTATTTAAGTTTTGTGTATGTGTTAATTTGATCATTTCCATGGATTGCAAGTTTGAACACAAATGGTCTCCACACTATGGACTTTCACTTCGTAAAGTCTCACTACTTAATCTAAAGCGGGGAGTTTTAAACCTTTTGATCTGAGCCTCCCCACCCCCTTTGCGGCAAGTTTCAAATACACAGATACTTACCAATGGCCCAGCCTAGGCTTCCTCAGCAGCCGGCTGCTTCTACCTTGCAGTCGGGCTGCACTGCTAGGGCAGGGCTACTACCTGCCCCTTTCCCCATAGCCCCTCAGGTTTTCAGAGTAAGGGAAGGTACGTGCCATGGTCTCTGGGGACGGAGGCTGCCGGGAGTGCAAATCAGCAGAGGTTGACACTGACCCACAGGCTAAGGTTAGTTGGAGGGGGTGCAGGTGGGGCTCCCTCCTTGCCCCTCCCCTCCCCGTGGGGGCTGGCCTGCCTGGCATTGCTGCTAACCCTCCCCAAACCCTTAAGGGGGCATGCCCCACAGTTTGAAAACGTCTGATCTAAAGCTTTTCAATTGCCTGAACCTCCTTATAGTTCTTGTAGAAGTTTGTCAGGGCCTTAGACGCTAATTGAGCAGAGTGCTTAGGGCATACGTGCTTAATTAGAAGGGAGAGATTTTTCCTCATGCAACACACTGGGTAAGCAAAGGACAGCAACAAGTTAAAAGGTCTCCCTGCACATAAAGTGAGTAATCATCCAGCACCTGCTGTTGAAAGCTCTTATCTGCTATGTTCTTACAGTTAATCTCTTTCAGATAAAATTGTCCCTTTTTATAAAAAGCTGGTGGGATGACGTGGGAGGGTCAGGAATTCTTTTGGCTCTCTGATTTTCCATGTTCGGCAGAGGAGAGATTACGTTTGCTTTATCGGAAATCAGGCCGCATTTGTGTTTGGGAAAGGTTGAGGTGAGGGGTGGGGTGTCACTCTTCTCGAGAGCCTGGTTTCCTGTGCAGAAAGCAAGCAGGTGTGCTGCTAGGCTTTCAGCTCCTGGACTGAGTTTGCGCCACAGTTTTCAGGGTGGGGATTTTATTTGCACCCACGTCCTGCGTTTTTGGTCCTGAGGAAGAAACTGGAATTTGGACGGATCAGCTCAGGCTGTGGGCTGGCCTGCTGACCTAAAGGGTCATCTCCATGGCTTTCTAGCACATGCAAGAATCTAGAGGAATACCCAGGAGAACTAAGTAGCTCCAGTGTTCTCTGAACTGCTTAGAAGGGACTGGAATAAGGGACAGAATGGAACAAGCAGCAGGTAAAACTGCCTTTCACTTCTAGATTTTTGCATCCAGTGTGTTCCCCTTTACCTCTCTTCCTTACTAATCAAAGGCACTGGTGTGTCCCATTTGTTTGCTCAATGTACTTGATAGTGAGGTTGTCTGTGTGCGAGGGGTCCATTCAGGGTTCTTTCTCTATATGTGTCTGATTTACAGACCACCTATCCAAAAATGGCCCCAAAGGCTAAATACTTATTGGTGTATTCATGGGAGACTATATACAGTGTGGATAGCTGAGAACTAATTCAGCTTAAAAACATGGGCTGTTCATTACATTTGCCTTAACTCCCAGCACCTGCTGGTGAATGCTGAGAGCTGAGTGGTGAATCAAGTGAGTTAGCTGCTCTGGAGTTTTTGTGCGCCAATTTTGGCATAAGCTGCAGCAATAAAGTCTAGGTCCCTTCCATTCATCTTGGTAGGAATTACTGCTCCCAAAAGCCCATGTAGCATTTAATTTTGAGTATCTTCAGCATAATGCTAAAGGCTTTGAGTAGGATAAAGGATTACAGTCTTAGCTATCCAGCGTATATAAATCTATTACAAGTTATAGAAAATATTGCCAATATTACTAATAAGCTTCCAACCACTGGCAAATATTCAGTCATTTTTGAAATCTCATGATTCCATAAGGTGGCAGTAGAGGGCTGCTTAGCAGTGTCTGCTGGGCATTCATTTTTGTTCCTGGTTTGTTTGTTCCACCCCTTGCCCCTCTGGTAGCATTTCATCTGTGTCCCCATTCCATTTTAATTTCTCATGGTGAGATGTTTCTTTCAGTGTTCAGGCATCCAGGTGTGTGTATTTTTTTTTCTTCAGGAATTGCTCTCCTTACAGCAGACTGTAAAATATCTATTGTCAGAGTTCTTCTAATTTCAGTTTTGCTTGCTGTGTGGCTTTACCTTCTAGGTGAAATATGTGTTCACTGCTTTCATTCAAGAAATGCCTCTCGCTCTAAGATGAGTGTGAGAAACTTTGAAATCTTTCTGGGCCGGGGCACCCAAGCTGTGCCTGGCTGAGTGTTCCACCTGACGTGCTACAGCTGACTTACATTCTGCTCCATTTCATGCAACAGCTCCCTTCTTTGACACAAAGGTGCAGCCTATGGAGACCACAGCCCCAGCATGCAATGCTCCATCTAGATCTGAGACTAAACAGCATTGCACGTTGGGACCTGTAGTTTTGGCATCACATTGCCACTTTTAAGGGAAGCCAGCTTGAAAATCCTAACTCTATCTAGACAACTTTGCAGCTACTGTAGCTGCAACTAACGACATGGGTAACGAAAAAGCTAATGTAGGGAATTATTTCCATTCTTTCTGTTTGCCTTGCACTTGACAGCACTTACGTATACTTTATTCTTTTCCCCCTGCAGTCAATTAATCTTTCCCTGGCTGAAAAGCTCCACATGAACCAGAATAAAAACCAAAACCCTCCCAAGCATTTTTTGAAGAATATTTAAAATTTAAGATGTACAACAAAACAAGCCCAATCAGAAACTGAATTCATATTCATTCTCTCTCTCTCTCTCTCTCTCTCTCTCTCTCTCTCATATATTTTTTTTCAGGTTTCTCTATAGGGTTTAGCCAATAATTGGTTTTGAGGAATATGATGAAAGATGTCAGCCAAATTATTAACTGAGTGTGGTTTAGCCTTTTGCATTATCCAAAACATTCACCAGCTTGAATTCCTTGCTGTTTTCCCCCCTGCTGTCTTTGTGAGTTTTCCTGAATTAGTCCAGACTCAATACCACTGTTTCATTTCCTCATCCCTTTGGAAGACTAGGGAGCACCTGATGCTGAAGGACAGCCAGCACTTGGGTCCCCTAGCAAAGCACTTATCTGTATTGCAGTAACTCTAAGGAGCACTGGTATGGACAAAGCTGTACAAACACAGAACAAAGCCAGTCTCTATCTCCAAGAGTCTTCTGTCTAAAGACAAAAGTCAACAGGTGGATACAGAGTGATAGGGGAGCACAGTGAAGCAGTGAGAAAACACTAGATGGCATGACAGGCAGCGGGCTCAGCACACCAGCTGCCTAACAGTTGTCCAAGTCTTTGTAAGCATTGCAGCAAAAGAGGAGGAATAAAGGAGCACGTGTAGTTTGAATAGGAACTGACACAGATCTCAAGTCCTCTGAACCTTTTCATTTTGGGGGGGGTCAGGCCTTGACAGTATCAAGTACAACTGAGCATATGCAGAATTTCAGCTTCATTTCTGTCAACCTTGCTGCAAAATAGATCATCCGAACTCATGAACATTTAAACCTTTTTATGTTAAGACTTTCACGTTCAAGCTGAAGCAGGATGACTAGTCATAGACTGGCGGAATTCAGTTTGTTTTTTATTGTTTTGACAGATATTGATTTTTTTTAAAGCAGTTTTTTATTTTTATTGATTTTTTTTTAAACTTCACAGTTGTGGGAAATGATGAGGGGTCAGACATTTAATGACAGTAGATGTTGAGATAGAGAAAGTTAAAGCTTTATAAACTGTTAAAACAAAAATTTTCAACCTCACATCAAAGTATACAAAGTAAATAGCCTTAAATCAACAAATCATACCTGTTACTATTCATTTGCTAGTCCATTTGTAACAAGCCTAATTCAGAAATCGAAATCACTGGATTTTGACTCTTAAGTTTACAAGCAGCATTTTTTTTTTAACTTTACCTATCTGTAAATTTCGATAATTACTGGTGGAAATATTTTTGTCAGCTTTTGTGTAGAGTGAAATCAGCATTTACTGACACTTACCAATAAAAAATTGAATCCTTCCAAGCCTAACTATTCACCACAGTCTAAACTAATGTTAAGGCAGAAACACCAGGGACTGAAAATGGTGTATGGCCTGTTCAGACAAGCTGTTTACAGTAAGCTGAGGCACACTTAGAGTATTAGATCCTGAAATCTTATCCCCTTGTCTTCAGCTTATTAAATCACTCAACGTTGGCAGGCTCAGTCCTTTCTGATTTTCTGCTTAAAGTGCTTGCAGAGTCTGACATATCCCTCACTCCTGCCTGTCAGGTATCCCTAAATGTTCCTCGGCCGGCTTTCTGTGGCTACTGATTTAATCAGTATTTATAGTTAACTTGGATTGATGCATGAGATGTGTTAGTGCCAGGGTGGAATAAATGAAGCAAAGAACAGGAACATTCTGTGTCTGCTTTTTTTGTGTGATCAGGAGAGTAGCCTTTTTGCCTCCTCCCCAGTAAGCCTAGTTATTGATTTGCTGTCTAGTGCATAAAATATGTATCTGTATAATGGATTGTATTTTGGGAACTGTTATCAGCACTGTTTCCTGCAGCGCTTGCGTCTGGCCTCCCCCACAAAGCTTGCGGGCCGTTTGTTAGCAAATGGCAAGTCTCTCCCTACCTCAAGCTTGCGGGGATAGCTGCGGCAGTGCAGGTTTCCACTAGTTTCCCAGGGAGACAGTGCAGATCCTGCAGGATTTCACCATCTTTCCCAAAATCTCCACGCTTGTCCTGACCTTCAAGCCGCTATGCAGGCCTGCGTTAGGAGGTAACATGTTTATGCTTTCTCTGTGCTATCCTACCAGAAGGGTTCCTTTCTAGGGATAATGGATTTATTTTGTAAACGCTGCCATTTAAAAAAAATCCTCGTTTATTAAAAAGCATAGTGGGTTAGCTGCCTTGTCACAAGACCCTGAAGATGCTTAGCAACATTATAAATATCTGTAAAGTGGCAGATTCCTGCTCCACATTTTTAGCTGAAAAGATTAACATGAAATTGCTGCATTATTTTGAATAGTGATACTGTACCTTTAGGAGCAGGAACTCAAAGTGCTGGCTTTATCTGTGGGCTGAACATTTGCAGATTACGTAGCTGTTCAGGGTTCAGTAACCCATGCTATTCATAGCCAGAGATGTCATGAAGCAAAATTCAGCTTTGGCTTCTAAGAAAATAAAACAAACAGATCTCTAGGCTGTCCTGTAATATTGTCTATTAAGGACATTTCAGAGAGTCCGTCATGAGCTAGAGAGGTGGGATTTAAGGAGGGCGTGTGCCCAGTACATTGGGGGAGTTCCAGGTAGAATGAGCTGCATGAAATATAGCCCTTCTCTGTCAGCAACAGTGCCATTGTTGAAATGAATGGAAATCATGTACTTATTGTCTGCACAAAATGCATTTATTCTTAGTATTATTATTGCTGTGAGAATATTGGTCTTTGTATGAACAGGCAGGATAACGAGGGGTTTTACAAAGGTGTGGACCCTTTGTAACTAAGGCCGCCTCTATACGTACAGCGCTGCAGTGGTGCATCTGTACCGCATCTGGGGAAGATGCTCTATGCCGATGACATGCCGAGCTTTCCCGTCAGCATAATGAAACCACCTCCATGGGCGGCGGAAGCTCTCCCACCAACATAGCGCTGCACACACAAGCCTTTGTCGGTATAACATATGTTGCTCAGGGGTGTGGTTTTTTTCACACCTCTGAGTGATCTAAATTATGCTGACATAGGCTGTAGTGTAGACATAGCCTAAGTTTTTAAGATAAATGCATCCTCTGGGTTTATAGCTCTTTCCAGCTGAATATTGTCAAATGCCCTGTGATGAAAGAGCCTGGGAGTTAAATGAAGACAAATGTTTAACTTCCAGTGTTGAGTTTTGACCCACGCATACCTTAATATCCTTGGGGCGAAGGGCCTTTCATCATTACTACTAGAATAAAATACGGTAACTTCAGTAAGCTTTACAGGTGCTGGCTGTCATGCTGTCAGACAGACAAGGTGGATGAGGTGATATTTTTTTATTGGGCCAACTTGTATTCGTGAAAGAGACAGGCTTTCAAGCTATGCAGCCGCCTTCTTCAGCTGGATGATGAAGTTTTTGCCAGAAGTGGCTGACTGCTGATAGCTAGGCGGTATCCATCTACATGGCTATAGGTCATTGACTTGGATGGCTGGACCCTGAAAGATGCTTGTGCTGTTACAGACTAACATGGAGGAAACTAACACTTTTAACCCGAGCATCTTAAACTGCTGTATTCTTCAGGCATATTCGCCTCCTTCTCCAGTATCCCTGGGTATCCAGAGGGTTACCATGTTGATTCTTCTGCAGTGTTTCTTTTCGCTTAGGTCTCACTTGGGAGGTGTTTCTCTCCATGGCATGTTCTCACTTTGGAGACACTGGTCTCACAGGCTAACAAGTTGACCTGCCCCCAGTACTTTGGGTTCACCAGTCTGTGTGCTCACTTTCACTGCTGCCCGTTCTGTGCCCCATCCTGAATCTCCCTTTCCTTCTTTGCAGGCAACATTTTTTTTTGTTGCCCTTCTGACCCAAACAGTTAAACCACAGGACCCTGAATATTAACTGTTTTAGGAGAAATTGATGGAATCAGGTGTGTTCTTTGGTGCAATCCTGTTTATATAAAACCAATGAACATAAAGTCTTGTTTCCCTGAACACAACAGAAATCAAACAGCAGGAGACCATTCCTTTGGTTGCAGAATATGTCTCTTTCCAGGCATTACTGTATCCAGAAGCACTTAGTTTTGTCTCAGGTTCACGCTAAAGTATTTCTCTGGCTGCATCTAGGGCATGGGTTCTTACATGAAATTTTTGGTGGCCTCAGAGTGCGGCCACCAACTCTTGCTGGTGCCCGCTCTGACAATTTTTCCTAAAATACTTACTGTAATATACTCGTTCATAAGCCGAATATTTTTGGTAAAAAAAGTGACGCATCAAAGAGCGGGGCTCGGCTTATAAATGGGTCTACACCAAAATTTGATGATTTTAAACTCTATGGAATCATTGAATTGAATATCTAATACATTGTCGTTTTGTTTACCTGGAGCGTCTGCAGGCATGGAGCCCCCTCATCTCCCTGTGGCTGGGAACAGCAAACCGTGGCCACTGGGAGCTGAGGGGCTCCGTGCCTGTGAACGCTCCAGGTAAACAAAACGTCCCAATCCGCGAGTGGCTTACTCTGACGGGTCGGGAGCCAAAGTTTTCCAACTCCTGAAATATAGGGTCAGCTTATGAAAGGGTCATACAGTTTTTGCTATTTTTACCTATCCATTTTGGGGGGGGATCAGCTTATAAACGAACGGGCTAATGAACGAGTATACATGGTAATTAACTTTAGGAAAAACAAATAAATATGCACATATACATGTCTAAATCATTGTAGTTTATTTATGTAGAGGTTTTTTTCCGACAAAATAATCTACAGTTGTCTCTGTTCTTTACTGGACCTAAATAGAATAGAAACACAAATAAGGTGCTCCCTACCCACCTCCCATCCAGGGCTTAATTTGTCCCCCAGCTTGCCGGAGCTGAGTAAGTCGGCTGTGAAAAGTAGTATTAACAAATGCACAAATATCACTTTTCACAGTAGCAGACTTACTAGCTAGCAAACATCTGACCGAGCTGTCACTAGATGTGTTGGTTGTTGATTGAATTTCCAGACTCAGGGAGACATCCACTGAAGGAAAAAGCTGTAAGAGCAGTGTGGAGTTGTTCACATTTTAGCTTTGAAATAGCTACTCTACACAGCAATGGCATGGTTGAGTCATGTCTGATGATAGAATTACCCTCTCAGACGTTTACAGTAACTTTAGGTGAGCTCCAGAAATAACACTTCTGCAATGAGTGATGGAAAATACGCGTGCAAATGGAGGCCAGCATTTTCAAAAGCCACTAGTGATTTTGGGGGCACCTCAATCTTTGGGGGTTCAACTTGAGACCTCTTAAAGGGGCCTGATTTCCAGAAGGTACTGAGCATCCGCCTTCTGGAAACCAAGCGCCTTCAAGGTGTTGCATGTTGCGCACCCAAAATCGCTAGTCACTTTTAGAAAATGTTGACCTAAGTCTTCGTAAATGTGGGGATGAAAGGAAAGCTTTGCAAAATGTGCTGTCCTGATGTCCCTTTGGGCCTCTACTATACCCCATACACTAGGGTGACCAGAGACCAAGTGTGAAAAATCAGGACAGAGGGTGGGGGGTAATAAGAGCCGATATAAGAAAAAGCCCCAAATATCAGGATTGTCCCTATAAAATCGGGGCATCTGGTCACCCTACCATACACACAACTTCCTACTCATGAATGCATCACAAATATGTTAACACCAGGATATCCTGGAGATTATTCCAAATACTACATCCATCTTAGGCAGGGCTTCCCAGTAGTATTAAGACTCATCACAGGTGCAACTCTTTAGAAGACTTGCTGGTCCCAACTCCAGCCTCTGGTGTCCTTTTAATTCTACCCACTTGTACACAGGCATTATCTCAATTTACACAATCACATCCTGTTTCTCAAATGCAGTATATTAGACACTTTTTTTCCCTACAGTCTTTGATACAAACATGGAGCATGCTGTAATTTTTCATGTACAATCAAACTTTGTTGGAATGGTCCAGTTTCTTCATTTACTTAGACTTTCCATGGGACTGATGTCTTACTGGTATGTATTTTACTCATTTAGCAAGTCCTACAGTTTCTCCAATATGCAGCACAGCATACCTTAGGTGCAGTTCAGAGCAGTAAACTAACAAATCTACTTAGCTACAAAATTTCACTGGCTAAATTTCACTACTGCTCTGTTGTACTTAATTTGTTGTATGTTTTGTAACTGTACTCTTCATATAAATGACTTTAACTGCCTCTGGGTGGTATGCAGAGTAGAAGACTCCACTTGTCTAAGGTTGTAGAAAATGTATACCATACTGATTTAGACTGTCCTTATGCATTGGTGTGCAACCTTCACTTTGTCCCTTCCTGGTTTGCGTGCTTAACCAAACAGGTACTTTTCTCAACAGTCGAATTTATTTAGGAGTTTAGGAGGAGGGGAGCAATAATCAGAATGTAGAAATGTGTGTTTGGCTAGACGTGGCCAGAAGACCCTATTCCATGCACCTGCAGGAGCAAGCTGCTCACCCTTAGAACTAATTCTGTTGTAGTTTGTGCAGTACAAGAGACACAGTGAATGAAGCAAGAATGTCCACAACCCCGTCTCATTGAGTGTGTCTTCAGCTACTTGATCACTGTCCAGTTGAGGGCAAAGGCTAGTACCAGAAACTTCAAAGGAAGGTACAAGTAACCCTTGATAGACAATTATGAAATAACCTGCCTAGAGGGGAAGGTTTTCCTGCAACACCTTCATTTAGTAGATGGCTTATGCCCTGAAGCAGGAAAGTTGATTAACCTTCTAAAACTCTTTAATCATGTCTATTGTACAGGTATTTTCTCATATAAACATCTAATTTTTCCATATGTTAACTATGCTGTATAAAGTGGTTTCTTCTGTCTGCTTCAAATGGATCACCTTTCACTATAAGAAGGTTGGGTGGGGTTTACTCCAATATGTATGCTGGAGTGGGTTCCTTTAGTATTGCTGCACTTCAGCAGGGGTCCATTGTAACAGACTTCATAATGATGCAGGATTTATTTACATTCTGAAGTCTGATTGTGAATGAGATTACGCATTTCTGGATTTATTTAATTCTGTATTGAGACTTGAAGGAGGTAGGGGTATATGAGGTCCCAGACGGTATGCAGAGTGTGCCTTCTAATGGGGTTGGCTTACAGGGGAGCATAGAATGTGTCTAACAGGTTAACATTTCAGAAGTCATTGCTTGAAGATACTACAATGTACGTGGCAGCCGCAGCAATCAGCCAGGTGCTGGGTGGCCCTAGGAAATGGGAGCAGAAGGTGTACTTTCCGGTATTGTGTATGAAATGGCATGAATACTGTCATTGCTTTGAGACTTGCAAATCAAAAGTGTCCGATTTTATGTTAAGTGTTTTTGACCCTTTCTTTCAGGTCATATCTGACTCCTGTGCGGGATGAGGAAGCAGAGTCACTAAGGAAGGCCCGATCCAGACAGGCCCGCCAGACTCGTAGGTCTACACAGGTAAGGAGTGAAATTCCTGATGGCCCTGCAGCAGAGTAGCAGACAAACTGGCATTTGATGGGCGGTGGTATCTTGTTCTGCTAGTCCATCGCCATACACATATAGACTTGTCTGAGGAGACAGAAGGGGAGTTGGGTGGTGGCCTACAAAAGGTGCCAAGGCAGCTTTACAGTCCTTTGATTGGAGAAGTCTTTGTACATCACTTGGGTTTCAAAGCCCTTTATAGACTAAATGATCACAAACAATACACAAGGGTCATGTAATTTGCTGAAATGCAGTCACTTAAAAGGATGTCATGTTTCACCTTATAACAGCCAACAACAATGTTACACAGTTCGGAACAGAAAACAAAGAAACATATATCCATCTTAAACTTCAGGAAGAATTGGGTTAGCAGATTGCAGTTCTCCAGGTCCCAGCTTGGCTGGGACAGTTTTCCAGGATGTGTGAGCAGTTCTCTGAAGATCTATCAGTGTTTGTTACAAATACTGATTGTCTTTGTTTGAAGTGATTACAACTAGGCTGTAGAAATACATCCCAGGCTGACATCCAGTGCACGTCCTTGCCATTCAAACCATTTTACCCCAAACTTGTTTAAAAACAAGTTTATATATTTGAGCTACATAAGTGCAGGAAAATAAGACCACATGCTGAAGACGGCGTGTGTGTATGTGTTGATTTAACTCATCAGTATTTTTAAATGACTTCACAGAATCATAGACTTTAAGGTCAGAAGGGACCAATTTGATCATCTAGTCAGACCTCCTGCACAACACAGGCCACAGAATCTCACCCACCCACTCCTGTATCAAACCCCTGACCTATGTCTGTGCTATTGAAGTCCTCAAATCATGGTTTAAAGACTTCATGGTGCAGAGAATCCTCCAGCAAGTGACCCATGCCCCACGCTGCAGAGGAAGGCGAAAAACCCCCAGGGCCTCTGCCAATCTGCCCTGGTGGAAAATTCCTTCCCGACCCGAAATATGGTGATCAGCTAAACCCTGAGCATGAGGGCAAGACTTACCAGCCAGCACCCAGGAAAAAATTCTCTATAGTAACTCAGATCCCACCCCATTTAACATCCAATCACAGGCCATTGGGCATATTTACCGCTAATAGTCAAAGATTAGTTAATTGCCAAAATTAGGCTATCCCATCATACCATCCCCTCCATAAACTTATCAAGCTTAGTCTTGAAGCCAGATATGTCTTTTGCCTCCACTGCTTCCTTGGAAGGCTGTTCCAGAATTTTACTCCTCTGATGGTAGAAACAGTCATCCAATTTCATGTCTAAACTTCCTGATGGCCAGTTTATATCTATTTGTTCTTGTGTCCATGTTGGTACTGAGCTTAAATAATTCCACTCCCTCCCTGGTATTTATCCCTCTGATATAGTTATAAAGAGAATCATATCTCCCCTCAGCCTTCTTTTGGTTAGGCTAAACAAGCCAAGCTCTTTGAATCTCCTTTTATAAGACAGGATTTCCATTCCTCGGATCATCCTAGTAGCCCTTCTCTGTACCTGTTCCATTTTGAATTCATCCTTCTTAAACATGGGAGACCAGAACTGCACACAATATTCCAGATGAGATCTCACCCGTGCCTTGTATAATGGTACTAACACCTCATTATCTCTACTGGAAATACCTCGTCCGATGCATCCCAAGATCGCATTAGCTTTTTTTCATGGCCATATCACGTTGGCGGCTCATAGTCATCCTGTGATCAACCAATGCTCCGAGGTCCTTCTCCTCCTCTGTTACTTCCAACTGATACATCCCCAGCTTATAACAAAAATTCTTGTTGTTAATCCCTAAATGCATGACCTTGCACTTTTCACTATTAAATTTCATCCTATTAATATTACTCCAGTTTACAAGGTCATCCAGATCTTCCTGTATGATATCCCGGTTCTTCTCTGTATTGGCAATACCGCCCAGCTTTTTGTCATCTGCAAACTTTATTAGCACATTCCTACTTTTTGGGCCAAGGTCAGTTATAAAAAGATTAAATAAGATTGGTCCCAAAACCGATCCCTGAGGAACTCCACTAGTAACCTCCCTCCAGCCTGACAGTTCACCTTTCAGTGTGACCCGTTGTAGTCTCCCCTTTAACCAGTTCCTTTCAATTTTCATATTGATCCCCATCTTTTCCAATTTAGCTAATAGTTCCCCATGTGGAACCGTATCAAATGTCTTACTGAAATCGAGGTAAATTAGATCTACTGTGTTTCCTTTGTCTAAGAAATCTGTTACCTTCTCAAAGGAGGAGACCAGGTTGGTTTGGCACAATCTACCTTTTGTAAAACCATGTTGTATTTTGTCCCAATTACCATTGACCTCAATGTTCTTAACTACTTTCTCCTTCAAAATTTTTTCCAAGACCTTGCATACTACAGATGTCAAACTAACAGGCCTGTAGTTACCCAGATCACCTTTTTTCCTTTCTTAAAAATAGGAACTATGTTAGCAATTCTCCAGTCATACAGTACAACCCCTGAGTTTACAGTTTCATTTAAAAATTCTTGCTAATGGGTTTGCAATTTCATGTGCCAGTTCCTTTAATATTCTTGGATGAAGATTATCTGGGCCCCCTGATTTAGTCCCATTAAGCTTCTAGGTTTGGCTTCTACCTGGGGTGTGGTAATATCTACCTCCATATCCTCATTCCCATTTGTCATCCTACCATTATCCCTAAGCTCCTCATTAAAGACTGAGGCAAAGTATTTGTTTAGATATTGGGCCATGCCTAGAGTATCGTTAACCTCCATTCCATCCTCAGTGTTTAGCGGTCTCACTTCTTCTTTCTTTGTTTTCTTCTTATTTATATGGCTATAGAACCTTTTACTATTGGTTTTAATTCCTTTTGCAAGGTCCAACTCTACATGACTTTTGGCCTTTCTCACTTTATCCCTCCATATTCTGACCTCAATAAGGTAGCTTTCCTTGCTGATCGCTCCCATCTTCCACTCCTTGTAGGCTTTCTGCTTTTTCTTAATCACCTCTCTGAGATGTTTGCTCATCCAGCTTAGTCTACAATTCCTGCCTATGAATTTTTTCCCCTTTCTTGGGATGCAGGCTTCTGATAGTTTCTGAAACTTTGACTTGAAATAATTCCAGGCCTCTTCCACCTTTAGATCCACAAGTTCTTCAGTCCAATCCACTTCCCTAACTAATTTCCTTAAGCTTTTAGTTAGCCCTTTTGAAATCAAAAACCCTAGTCACAAATCTATTTTTGTTTATCCTTCCATTTAGTTTGAACTGAATTAGCTCATGACTTCTCTTGTTACAGGTAGGAAGACCAAAATGACTTGCTAGTTTGGTTTCGGTGGGGGAGGGAACACAGCAGTCTCATTTTAAATTGTTAATATTTCTACTGATCAGTGTTCTAATGGAGAAAATAGAAATGATCACATTACTATGAATTTACACTGACGTGAGGACCATCCAAAATTCGAGAAAAATATGGGTGGTCTGTTAGAGGCACAGATACCATCACTAATCCCGTAAGAACCACCCTGTCTGCTTGGTTACCAGCTTCAGTAAACATACCAGATGAGTAGACTCAGTTGTCACCCATTATTGCAAAAATGTGTAATGAAGTGTTTGTAATATACCTGCCGATGTTTTTGTGGGCTGAAGTCAGACACACAGCAGCATCGTAGGGAAATTCAGAAAGTAGGTTGAATTAAATTTCTTTGAATACAACTCTAGGCATCAGTCCCATAAATTAAACACCACAATGTGAATTTAAACCAAGAACTGCCCATAAATATATCCAGTGCAGCCCATGTCATTCTCAGCAGCCTTAGTGAAAAGAGAAGATGGGCTTTGCAACATGCCTGGAAGGCTGACTGATCTGGGCTCTGGTGGATCAAGGCTTGTATTCCAATCTCTGCTCAGACAGCTGTGCCTCTTTCCACAACACCATGGGTTTCATATCTATCACCTGCACAATTTAAAAATTCAAAAACAAACTTATTTCGTCTATGTACAACAGTGGCCCACGGAACCCAGGAGAGGGGTAAACTTTCCAGAAATCAATCTAGTGTTCAAGGTCTCTTTCCAAGGAGCTAGCTCCTTAACACCCATCACCAAGGAAGGTGTACATTCAGAATGGGAAATAATCTGTCTGATAGTCATGTGAATTATGATGAGATTGTCGCCATATGGGTTTTAGTCCTTTGTGTTTATAGGAATGTTACTTCCCGGTCTGAATTTAGTAACTTTACACATTGAAGCCTGTAGTTGATGGTTACCATTTGTGGCTTAGTCTAGAATACATCAGACTGAAACACCATCAGAAAAGTGTGTGTGTGTGTGTGTGACAGAATAAAAAGTAAAATCCTGTGATGACAAAGTGGCTGGAGAAAGTATATATTGGAGTGCTATAGTCCAGACAATCCGACTGGCACATCTGGTGAGCTCTAGTAAGTGTTCCTGGGAACAGTTAATTCAGCGTACCCCTTCCAGATGTACAAACTAAGGCTGCAGTTCTGGTTGCCGGTGATATTGCAAGCTCCTTTGCTCTTCACTCTTATGGCTTGATGCTCTGCACTGAGTTTGCTTTTGAGGAGTCCAGTGATGATGCATGTTAGCTGAGAAGTATTAAGTGCTATCCCAATCTATTACTTTATATAAGGTAGGGGCAAGAGACCTCTTTCAGGATCAAGACCCATTGTGCTAGGCAAAGTGGACAGGTGTTACCTGTCTTGAAGAACTTGCCATCTAACTAAAGAGACAGGTTTTGTCAGGTGGGTGAAGCACATAACAAACCAGCATGTGTAACTGATGCAATCTTACCCCTTTCCCAGGGTGTAACACTCACAGACCTTCAGGAGGCAGAACGAACTTTCAGCCGGTCTCGAGTGGAGCGGCAAGCTCAGGAACAACAAAGTGAGAAACCTGAGAGCACTGAGGACAGCAGTGAGAGACGGGAGGAGACCCGGCCCTGGTGGAATAGAAACCAGGATGAGGAGGTGATCTCTCTATCCTTAATAGTTGCTACTTGAGAGTTCAGTGGTTTGGGACAACTGATATTGATTAAAATTCTTCTGTCTGTTTCCTTGTGGATTTGCTACTAGGAGGATTAGTACAGTCAGAAATGACCCAGGCTTGATTAATCTAGATATGTGGGTACTTGGAAATTAATCTGTGTATAGTGTTGCTGTGTTATGGCTCAGCTATTGCTTTGTTCTCGACTTGACATAACACTTGTCTCTTGTCAGACAAAATAAATCATGAAAGTAACAATACCATGGAATGCAAAGGCTAATAAAAGGAGAATTGTGCCACAGTTCCTCTCTTCTGGCAATAAGGGTCAGGATTGAGGCCTAGCATCTGAAGAAGTGGGTTTTTTACCCACGAAAGTTTATGCCCCAAAATTCTGTTAGTCTTTAAGGTGCCACTGGATTCCTTAATGTTCCTCTACAGATGTTTTGAATGTAGTTGGTGGATTCAGGTGATTGGGGGTGGGGGGAGGGGAGAGGAGAGAGAGAGAAGTGTCGTAGGAGGTCATCATCTCCCCAGGCATTACGTTTATTTGGACTCTTGAACCCAAGTGGCTTTTCTTACATAGAGAATACTTACTGCAAAATGAACATCCAGCTGGAGTAAAGTCAATGAACACCACAAGAAGTATTGTAAACAGATGAGTTGTGGAACCCCTTCTGTATAAAACCTCACCATTGACTTGACTTCCTATAGAAAAGATTGAGTGGTTGAATTAACAAAACCTGTTACACAACTGTTAATCTTATCATTGGCATGTACCCTTGTTTTACATGGAAGCTGATTAACAACTACATGACAAGAAAAGAAGCCTGAATCCAGCAACTCTTTAGTAGATAATGTTTTCACCCCTCAGCTCATATACACACCTAGCAAGCAACCTGGAGGTCTGTGATATTTCTACTAACCATCTTCTATAGCCCAGATTGGCTTTTCCCATAAAATGTGCTCACAGCTTTTTGCACCTCCATACCTCATCCCACTGTGAACCAAGTCCTGTGGTGATGGTCTCCTATATCTCTGCAGGAGTGACATTGCAGTACTGGCCAAACACTTTACTGGGGACAGATATATAATGGTCCTGTCTCTTTTGTCCCCCTTAGACTCTCAACAGTTCATTTCTATAAAGGATACCCGCTAGTCTTGGTAGTATGGGTCAAGCAAGGCTGCTCTTCGGTCTTCAAGCTGTGTTCCGAATGTGACTGTGCAATCCAAGATTACTTTAAAAATAAACAAAAACCTGTTTCCTCTTCTTCCACTCACCCCAGCAAGATGGAATACATTTTATGCTGTTTTCCTAATCTGTCGTCTATGGCAAGGTGTGGTTTATCCAACGGCAGTGTGGAGGGCTGTAAACGCTGAGTGATTACATCCAGTAGCTAAAGTCCAGCTCTCCTAGTCGTTACCTTTCTGCTAACCTTTATTTATGGCTCTGTTTATTTACAGTCTGTCTATCGGCGATTAAGGTGTCCAGCACAAACAGACAAACCCACAACACCAGTATCTCCCTCCACGTCAGCCCCTTCTCTTTACACAAGTTCTCACCTGGCCCGGACAAATAGATCTCTGGACCCTGACTCTGTGAACCCAGCAGACTTCCAAAGCACAGCCACTGAGATGGAGAAAAATGGTATGTACCTCCTAAAATGAGAAGACAACCCAAGCATTTCAGGTCAAGGTGTTTAATGAATAAGCAATATGCTCAGTGTACATAAACCTAGAATCTCAGGCTATTTCCTGCTCTTCTAGCAGGGGACTGGTACAGGTGTGCTGCCAGCTTGTCAGATGTGTATGTAAACAGAATGATTGAAAGAGGGTATCCAAGTCCCTTATGAAGTGGTCCATTTTTATTGCCTTTCGAGACATGAATAAGAGGTGGTGGCTTTTCCTTTGACCATCTACTGGGAGGGAACATCTAGATTCTCCAGGAAGCGGTGCTAGAGAACTTGACTAATGTAACTCCTCCCTCAGAATCCTGATAAGCTAATGCCCCTGCATGGTGTTGGGAGCTATGCAGATAAAGGGAGAGCCACTATCTGGGCCCGTCTAGAAGAAAGGAGCGCAAAATATTAGGTTTAGTGGGGAAGAGGGATTCCATCTTGCATGTTTATTGACTGAAGTGTAGTACAACACGAGCCCTTTCTTGGTGATGGAAACCAGTTTGAAAATGTCACCAGGGCTTTGAGAAAAGCACACAGGTAAATCATTTAAATCAAAGCAGTCTGTCCTTGTTTGGCTAGAGTGTGAAGATCAGGATTTAGATGATAGATCTCCAAACAAGCAGTCAATCCGAGAGAGGCGGCGGCCAAAGGAGAGGCGAAGAGGCACTGGAATCTCTTTCTGGACAAAAGATGTGAGTGACTTTGTTGGGGTGGGAGAAAAGGGAATTTGTTCTACCACATTCAAAGTGAATTTGCTTCTGGTTTTGAATAGGATGGCTGCATCCCGTTAGCTTAGTGCATAGGCCTGAAAGGTCCCAGGAAGAAAAGCTCTGTGTAAGCTTGAAAGCTTGCGTCTCTCACCAACAGAAGCTGGTCCAGTAAAAGATATTCCCTCACCCACCTTGCCCTTTAAAGTTTATCAAATGGGAGGTAATTGGAGAAGCTCTGAGATTAGCACCATCTCCTGCCTTTGAGAATCTGCCTTTGATTACTGAGACTTAAAGTTCCTTTGTACAATCCCTTTCTCAAAAGCTTTTCACAGTTACCTAGATATCAAGAATCAGCACCTCTCTCTTGAAAAGCCTAGTCACGTAAATACCAGGAAATCCAAACCTTGCTGCTATAGAAGTTATTACCCTACATGGCTACATTCATTTTCTTCTTTCTCTCTAGGATGACGAGGTTGATGGGAATGAGGAAGTGAAGGAGTCTCGGGTAAGTGAGGATCCAACGATGTACATTGCCTTAACTACCTTGCTATCATCTACATTTTGGTGGCAGCAGGACTGCTGTGAATTCACTTGTATTTGTTAGGGAAAGTGTGTCTGTCTGAATTACACATTGCTTCCAGGCCTGGTAGTCACTCCAGTTCTGTGAAGCAAATCGCTGCTGATCTTTCCTCGGGAAGCTATGGCACACATACACCTTGAATCTGCTGTTCTATGAGGTCTGTGTAGTCTGATTGTCAAGGAAACCTGAAGGGTTGTAACAGCGGCTGTGAGATAAAGGCTGTGCTAGGGGTCTAATATACTGTATCAAAAGGCTGACTGCAGAATGTGGGAAGTGTGGCTATCACAGGTTGCAAGGGAAGCAGAGATCTCTTAACCAGAATGTGGCTCAATAGAGTAAGAGGGATTCATTCTAACTTAGAAAACAAGTATATTTATACTTCCCATGCCTACACTCTTGTCTTGTTGTGGGTGCAGGCTTTCTATTCTTCTATCCCCTACAACTGGAACGGTCTTGCTATTCTCCAAATTCCTTCAAATCTCTCTTCCTTTCTTTCATCTATAATTGCTAAACCCTCCATTGCCTGAACAGTCTTGTATCTTGCCTTGTTTTGGTCTTGTCGGTCTTGGGCTGAGACACGTTTGGGGCCAGGAACATGTCTTGGTCTGTTGAACAATGTTTGTTCCGAAACCATCAGTGCATCATTTGTTAGACCAGGAGAAAAATAACAGCTGTTCAAGGCTCCATAAGTACCTCACTGGTGGTTGACATCAGGTGCCAGCATGGGCATATGATTTTATTGTTTAAAAAGAACCCAATTTAATTCAGTCCAAATGGCTTTTTCACATATTTTGCTAAACAGATCATTTTGCGGCATGGCGGTTGGTGGCACTGTTTTAATCAATTGTTGAGGGATCCATATTCAATTCTGTGGTGTTACAAATTAAGTTTTCTATGTCATGGATGCTTGTCCTTTCCTTAAAAATACCCCACTTTGACTCAGCCTGATAAAAGTGAATCTGATAGGGACGGAGACTGGTAGGCAAATGGGATGACGGCACAGTATGTCCTTATCTTACAATTGCATAAAGTTGCTTGTGCCAGCCTTCCCTTGTAGAGCACTGAAAACATAGAACTCAAGATGTTCTTCCCAGACTCCATATTGTAGACAGAGCAGTAGCACCATAATTCCCATTATTAGAACCTGCTTTCAGTTGCCTAAAGATTGCCAAACTTTAATCATTTGAGCTGAAATGTTCCATGCCAGGGGTCTGCCTGAAGCTGAAACAGAAACTTTTCTGGGCAGTTTCAGCCAAAACTGTTTAGCCATTTCAGAGAACGACATAAGTGGAAAAATACATTGGGGGGGGGGGGGTGTATGTACTCTCACATACACAGACACACACTGTCAATCTTTTCTCTGGGAAGCTCT
Source organism: Trachemys scripta elegans (assembly GCF_013100865.1). Lineage (NCBI taxonomy): Eukaryota > Metazoa > Chordata > Testudines > Emydidae > Trachemys > Trachemys scripta. Next base: position 132,819,003 of record NC_048301.1, on the reverse strand, counting down.
CTGGAAACAGGAACTTGAAATTTGGCAGGCTGGTGGCCTTTGAGCTAGCTGTTCCTGTGAAAAGCTGGCCAAGTTATAAGCTTTTGAAAAACCTCAGTTATTACACGCTCACTAGAGACTTCTTAGAGTTTAGCGGCTAAAGTCTCCCCAAAATCTGCTCACAATGAGCATGTTCCAACCCCTCACAGCTCCTGCATGTGACCATGACTCTCTCCACAGAACAACAGAGTATGGACCAGCTCAGGGTTGTGGGAACTAAACTCGTCTTTCTATGTAATTGCTGCTCTGGGCCGGGTTGTGACTGGGCACCAGAACTGAGGGCAGGCAACTAGACCAGAGGGAGGAGAAGGAGTAGAATGAGATGAGGAACCTAGTGAAACTGACTTGGGGGGAGGAAGAGACTGGGACAGGGAGGAGCCAGTTGGTGGAGGGTGAATGGGAAACCGATCTCATGAGATGCTGGTGTGCAGAGGGGATGACTGAAAGCCTGGGTGGATAGAGTGGCAGATCAGACTAGGACTGGGATGAGAAGCCTGAGGAGTGGAGACTTGGACTGGGTAGGCAAAGGGAATGGGACTGGAATGAGGAGCCGGGGTGGGGAAGACGCAGGACCATAACAGGTTGGAAGGTACAAGGTCGAAGGTGTCAAGCTTGGGAAAGGCAGGCAGAAGAGTCTGGTTCCACTAAATGAGACACCCTTCAGAGCCTGGAATGGACTCCAATATTCCTGAGTCCCACCCATTCCTGTGCTGTTAGTAAATATCCCTGAAACCCATGGGTAAAGTGTCCTATCCCCCTATAGTGCCCATCCATAGATGGGATGACAACCTACTACTGCTAGCAGTTACTCATTTAGCTCAAGTGGCAGAGATCTGTGCAGTGGATCTAAAGGTTCTAAGTGGAATTTCTATATTAGTTTGCTTTTTAAAAAAAACCATTAAATTATGCAAACTATGTTAAAAACCTAAGCGTTCTCCTTGTGAACATTGATCACTCAAAAACTAGGAAATTCCAGAGTTAAGGTTGTTTTACCTTAACCCCCTTGTGCATATGCATTATGGTACAGTTGTTAGTTACATGATCATAGTATTTTTTCCACAGGAGCCCTGCCTCTTCATCCCAATCTCATTTTCTTTGACTACCTTGTACAAGTGTCTTCACTTCTCAGGTCTCATCCCAGTCTCCTAGTCCTGCCAGTCCCAGATCAGTTTCTGTAAGATGCTGCATTGCCTGACAAGTTTTTATAGGCATGTTGCTGTACTGTGAGAAATACTTGGCATAGTGATTAAGAATGTAGTGTGGGGTTCTGCACTGCTAATTGGAGAGAGAAGTCCTTACTACTGGGTGTGTGTCAGAAAACCTGGTAGATCAACAAATATTTGGACTTGGATAATCTGGATGCAAAATGTAGATGAGGATTTTGTTTGGGCAAAAAAGATGGAAGAAAAATGTAATTTAAAATAGCAAATTTTATATAATACAAGTAGAATAAAGGTTGTGATTCATAGAGAAATTATTTTCCTGCAGTTCTTTTTGGTGGAATTCTGTCTGGCACAAAAATGTGCCTTGCCCAGAAGTTCCAAAGATGGGCCAATGGGCATTTAAGCTTTTTGTAACACTCAGCTCTGTGCCAAGTATTTCTCTCAGTACAGGAACATGCCGATAAACTTGTCTGACAATGCAGCATCTTAAGAAATATTGTCTTTAAACCTGACTTGTGTATAAATACAATGAAACACCTTTGTGAATGCTTACTTGGTAAAGTTATAAACTTCCAGGACAATGAGAGGTGATGAAGAAAAGGTCTGTTTACATGAACTTCTGGTATCAGCCCAGAGAATACTTCACAACAGCTATGTTAATGGATTTGAATCTTTACACAGAAGTGAGTCATAGGGCTACAGGTCTAGCACATCTGTTTGTATTGATTGTTATCCTATTTATTACTTATTAAAAGATTCCTGATTATTTGAAATTGCTGCTACAACCATCCAGCCAAACTCCGTTCCACAGTGTTTACCTTTTTGAGTGTTGTGTGTCTTTAACACAGTGTCATCAGATGAGGCAGTAGGAGTTTGTTTGTGCTCCAACTCATTTTTATTAAAAAGCGTTCAGGAAATTCAACCCTTCTACAGGATAAGCTAGAAATTCAAAGTGAAACCTGATGCATCTGAGAATCCTTTTATTAAACTGCAGCTGCCATGTGGCAGTGTTACAGCTGCTGCAGAACCATAGCTTTATGGAGGGGAGGGGGGGGGGGCAGGCTAATCAAACTCATTGCTTTAAAAAATACATATACATCTTTAAATCCAACTAGTTGGAAGCTTGTATTTCAGAGCACATGACCCTGGCTCCATTACAAAGGTGCTGTCTTTAATAGTATGATTGCATATTTGAATAGTCCTGCAAGGCCATCACTTAGAACCATGATGGAGTCTGTCCTTTCATCCTCCTCCCTTTCCCCGCTTCCAAAAAGGAAACTGTTCTGCTGCTGCACAGGAAGTTCCTAGCCTGCCCTTTTAGGTGAAGGGAGGGTCCGCCTACATCTTGAGTTCTCCCCTTCCTAGGATCTGATTGCCTAATATGGTAAGGTATGTCCAAAGCACAGGCTGTTCTTTGTCCAGATACAAGGGAAGTTGATTAGCAAGAGATTGCCATAGGTGAACGCTTTAGTGACTGATCCAGATGGAAAGCCTGCTTGTCTAGATTAGTGCAAAATGTTAATATGTACCATAACTTCCTGTCAGAGACCAGTTTGCTGCTCAGTTCCTCTTGGGGTAATTGTAATGCAAAGAGAGGGGGAAATATTTACCACGTTGTATTCACTTTCTAGCACAGATGCAGTATGACATGGGCGGGAAGCCATCTTGGCCCATGTCCAAGGCAGTGTGGGAGGAACTGTGTGTCACTTTAGATGAGTACAGTGAAATAAGGCACTTAATCATGCACAGAATAGGGATCGGTCTCAGAAACTTTGGCTCTGTGCAGCCCTGTTACAAACAAAAATGCTACAGTTGATTGTATATGTTTCAGGGAAAGTGGTTCTGCAGTCTAAACGCGTGCAGTTAGCAACATGTATCTGAATAAAAGTTGAGGCTAAAAATGGCAGTAAACCAATCTGCAACAGCATTCAACTATTGGAGCCCTTAATATGTTTAGGGATGGCTGTATTATGTTGGTAGTACCCTGAGTATCTTGGTGGGGCACTGTAGAAATAAATAAGTATTGTACAAATATTTTTAAAGCTTTACTCACCATCTGCACAGATTCTCTCTTATATCTTTTGTCCAGCCTCATGACTGTCGGTTGCTTTTTCTTAAAACATCATAGGATTGTCCTGGAGTCTCCAGGAATTAAAGATTAACCTTTCATTAAAGATTATCATGTGATGAAGCCTCCAGGAATATTGGCAAACCAAACCAAAATTGGCAACCCTAAACATCACTGTTTTGGGAAGGAAGCCTGACTTCCTATTTATGCATCACCATGATACAGCATTTAAATCGTCGGCCTGTATGCTACAGTAAAAGTGAAGGGGCAGCTGGCTAATTCCTATTTAAGGCACCAGGCATTTGGGGACAAAAATGTTTTGTGAAAAGCTGAGTAAACCACACCCACAAATCTGTTCCATGTAAAACACATGCTATGGCCTCTTCAGACTGCTCCCCTATAATCACCCAGGTCCTGACTAGGAAAGGGGCAGGATGAAACAATATGCTTGATGAAGGCAAGCAAGCCAAAGCCATCTTAAACCTGTCTCTGTGTCCAAAGAGAGGCCAAACCAAAGAAAAATTCCAGTAATACTTTCTGGAGTTCACACTGACCTTCTCACAAGATTGTGGCAATAGATTTCTGTGTCTGGGTGACTCCAAAGGCTAGCCTTGTGCTTCAACTTCTTGGTTTAATGCGTTACCTTCAGACTTGGTCTAGTGTAAACCTACTAGTCTGTGGAGGTTGCTTATAAGGATGGTCTTTGATGGGTTCGATGGCCCTTAAGTCATGACCTGGACCTGGACATTCCCTGCATTGCTTGTATTGAAATAAATTCCTGTTACTTTAAGGATTAGCAGAACGCTTACAAGCTTAAACCATCCAAACAAAAATTAACAGGATGTTTGTTTATAGTGTCCAACTATATCTCTTCATAGCATGTTAACAACTTATTTTTCTTTTCATCTTTATCTGGTTGACTGTTTTGTGGGTTCCCTACTCCTGTTGGTAACTAAACAATTTAGCCTTTTAGTGCTTGCAGTAGCCTGGAGCTGGGCCCATTTGCTCCAATGGGCGGTACGGACTTGACCTATCAAAATGTCTGATTTTGCTTTGTAATAACTCAGGAAGGAACTAGTAAATATCTGAATGTTAATGTGAGTGTCATGATGAGATTTGTGTAGCTATAAGGGTGTATTTCTTGAAGACTATATGGGTTTTCTCCAAACAGTGGAAGGAAATGGTTTCAGAAGACGCTAGCTCATACTTTTTTCCTTACTAAAAGCTTCCTCAGTTTCCTTTATTCATTCCCCAAGAAGCAGACAAAATACTTGGAATAGTGTGGCAAAGCTCCTCTGTAGCTGTCACTCCTAGCTGCCTACAGGTGCCTTTGGAAATGATGCATGCTCATGTCTGGGTGGTATGCAACTTGTGTATACAGAGAGCATAAGAAAATGGAGAGGCTGCATTGGTTTGTGGCTTACAAGTGGAACAAAAAGGGTACCTAAAATTCATTTGGAAAAAAGAAGTCAGACTGACCAAAAAGCATCCTACCTGTAAAGGAAGAATTGTGTGTTCTAAATTTTCAGTGTGTAGATGCCGCTTGTCACTTTGGTCCTTAGGAGGTCATTCCCCTTGTTCTGAAGCACTGGCTATATTTTCCCTTGATGGCTAACTTCTGCAAGAGGCCTCATAATTGAAATGTCATTATTGGTTATACTCTGATAGACTTAGATTCCTCATTCTGGAGGTTAGCATTGCTTTGTGCTGGGTATTCTGTCTTTCCATTTTATAAAAAGTAAATTCCTTATTCTGTAAGGCTCTTTACTGGAAGAAATTGTCATCCAGCCTGGTCTCACCAGGCGTCGATATGGGGGAGTTCATTTCTTAGTGCATTTTATGTGCCCGTTACTATTCGTGCTAGTACAGAGTGACACTTGGGTGTCTTTTGCACAAAATCTTGCCCACCGCTCCTAGTTTCAGCAATTTATTTACTAGGAGAACTTAAAATCTCTATGAAAAATTGCACCAGCTGTTGAAGAGAAGGTTTGTCCACTAAAAATTGGCCATCCTGATCTCCTTGATAGAAGACAGGAAATGTGATCATTTAAAGATCAAAATAGTAGCATTTGCAGAAAATCATATATTTTAAAGCATTTTTAAAGGAAAAGAGGACAGAAAAAATATCCATTACATAACTTCATTTGTGGCATTAGGCCAAGATTTTCCAAAGCAACTAGTGACTTTGGGTGTCCAACTTCAGATGCCTTAAAGGGGCCCAAATTTCAATAAGTCTTAAGAACCAATCCTCTGAAAATCAGGTCCCTTTTGAGGGGTCTCAAGATGGGCACCCAAAATCACTAGTCACTTTTGAAAATCTTGGACCTAGGTTTTGGAAACATAAAACTTCCAGGGAAGTGAAAGTTTATGGCAAAAATGTGTATTTCAAAACTCTGAATTATTTTGACAAAGGAATTGAAGCTACAATTTTAGTAACCCGTCATTAAAAACGACCTGAATGACCTGAAAATCAAAAAGGAATGCTACAAAAAGTGGAAACATGGACAAATTGCTAAGGATGAGTACAAAAGAATAGTACAAGCATGTAGGGACAAAATCAGCCTCTGGCATAAAATGAGTTATACCTAGCAAGGGACATGAAAGGCAGTATGAGGTTATATAAATACATGAGGACGAGAAATAATCAGCTTAATCTTCAGCAAGGCTGATTAGGTTGGATATTAGGAAAAACTTTAAGGATAGATAAGCTCTGGAACAGACTTCCAAGGGAGGTTGTGAAATCCCCATCACTGTCCATTTTTAAAAACAGGTTAGACAAATATCTGTCAGAGATGGTCTAGATTTACTTGGTCCTGCCGCAGCACAGGGAGCTGTACTAGATTACCTCTCAAATTCCCTTATAGCCCTGTGTGTCTATGGTTCTATGATTAAACTAGTATACAATATAAAGGGTTCATCTTTCTAGACAAAAATTGTTAGGAACAGTTACTCGTTTTATGATAATACCTCATAGCTGGTTATGAATTAATATCATTATGGAACTCCCATTAATGTACTCTGAGGGGAGTTAACCAATGTCTAGGTCTCCCTCACCAATTCTCCTAAAGCTTTTTTAAAAGTGAAGGTTATAACCTATTGGTCTCCCTCAACATATGCCTCAAAAGTGACAAAATGTGGAAGGATGGGTATAGGGAGGGATTGTCTTCATAAAGAGAAGTCAATGGTAATTTACTTCTAGCATTGTTGCACAAAAGGTAATGTGCAGGAGGAAGTGAAGTCAGCGTAGGCCCCGATCCTGCCTTTTGCCCCAAGTGGGCACTCCTGTTCTGAACAGAGTTCCTTTGAAATTGGTGGACCTCTGCCCTCATGCAAGAGTCCACTCAGGCAGACTAGCTTTCCCTAGTGTGTACTGCTCTTCTGGTGAGCTGGAGAACCCTTCTATGTGGCACAGGCTCTGAATTGTCACATTTCCTAAAGGAGGTGACAACCGAGCTTGCGTTCATTTCAGTGTGCCAGTTTATATACTTGCAGTGCACTCAGAAATAGGTTAGAAACCATAATGAAGTGGGATTTTGTTGACTTAGTTATAAATGTTTCCAGTGCCATTAAAAAGGCAAGGTGGGTGAGCTAATATCTTGTCTCTATAATATCCTGGGACTGACACAGCTATAACTACTCTACATACTAAAAAGGCAGGCATATTTAAAGTATTTCAGATTGGTTCCATCCTCCATATCTCCCTGGTTATTTCCATAAACAAATGAACAGGAAAGGTCATGGATGGCTGGGTTGGGTAGGAAGCACATGGAATCTGGTGCATCCAGAGATGAATAGAATAAAACTTGTCTTAGGCATATTAATAACTGTCTGAGGCTTTCATATATCTTTTTACATACTAAGCTCTCATGTTCTGGAAAGTCCCCTTTGGTTTAAAAGTGCTACATTTGCCTCTGGTTATGATGTTACTTTGGCCTTGGGTACACTTTCCCTGTATGGCCCTTCAGCAATATTCTGGAAACTTATGTTCCTCTTTCATTTATTTGACTTGTTACTGCTTCATGCATCCTTGTTATGAGAGCTATACTGAGGACGAGGGAAACTAGAGTAACATTTCCTAGAATGTAATCATTGTTGAGCAGCTCTTAGTGGAAAATATTATACACTGAAAAAATGCTATATCCAGTGGCAGACATGGGCTTGAATTTTAAGTCGCTTGCATGAGCACTGTCCTGAATGGGAATTGTATATTGACCATGTAAAGCAGCAGTGCTGTTTTTATCAGGCTATGTTCAAATTTTAAAGTTGCTGCTTCCCTTTTTTGAGTAAAATACAGAACTGACGCTGTGGCGTGAACCTGGATGTGGAAAGACAGGTTAAAAGGTTTTTTTTTTTTTTACTGTCTTTTTGCTGCCTGTGTGAAATCAGCATTTGATCTCAATCTAATTCCTAATGGCTCAGTAGTCACACATGGCTCAGTTTCAGCTGAGACCCAAGATTCTAACAGGCATGAAAATCAAACCAACGCTAGAAGTGAACCCTCCTCTTGAGACTGAAGCACAGTGGGGATGATGGTAGAAGGGAGTTCAGCACTGTCATTGCCTGTGCTTCTGAGCTTTATACCCAGAATTTAGAAGGGAATTAGAACTGCAGTCTTTAAGACCATCTATTTTAGGCAGAATAGGCATTGCTATGCCAATCTTCATATAACAAGAGGAGTCTGTTTCCCAACATGAATGCAGTTGTTACTTTTGATTGCAGGCAGCAAGGACATTCTATTTTGCTGTAACTCCCTTTTGCTGTCTTTTCAGGTGTTTGTGAATCTGACACTGGAATTCTCCCTCCAACTCCTCTCTAGTTCATTACACTAAATAAGTTGGGGAAATTCCTAGAATGGGGGAACAAATGTTCACTCTTCTAGTTGCTCTGTTCCAACATATTTTATGCTTGAATAATGAGTAGCTTGTGCATCTCATCTTTTCTTTCAGTAGTAATCAGAGTAGTTTGATTACATTTAGAAGAGAAATGTATTTAAACTTTTACAGGTGCTAAGGACCAGTCACTTTCTTGCAGGTCATGTGGCTTTTTTTATTGCTCTTTGCTGTGGCCTTTTTTCTGTATTTCTTAAAAACAAAAAAACAAAAACCAGACTCAGAGACACATACACCGCTTTGTCCAGAAACCTTGAACTTCATATGTGAAACAAGGGGCTAAGATGACTACACATTATGAGGAGTTAGTTTTAGTGCTGATTGAAATGTCTGTTGGTTTATGGTTCCCAGCCTTTGTATGAGCAGAAAACAAGCTATTGCATTTCAGCTACATTGGAGTATGTAGGATGGGGGAAAGTATGACTCCAGATGTGTGTTGGAGTGAGAGTGAGTGAGAGAAATTGCTGTGACTTTGGGAGAGTGGGGAAAAATGGATCCTTTCCTTCCTAGACTGCAAATCTGCAAGACATACGATAAAGTCAGCTCATGGGAACGCCAGTTGGTACACTGCAGACGAAAGACTATTCACTTGTACAGTTTGTATTCCATTTATGGGAAAGTGCTGCAGTGCCTTTATATGTTTACAACAGAGCCTAGTGCCAGCCCAATAATTTTTTTGTTACAGTCCGTTCAACCCTCTGTTGCTGGACATAACCTTGTTTGGTTCTAAATAAACGTTGTAAGACAGTATTTGTATTAATGTTACCTGTTGGAGTGCTACATTACATTTTTCAGGGATAGTTACTTCTCTGGAACAGATTTTAAATGTACATTTTCCCCATATAGTAGAAACAAAAGTAAGTTATTGTTACTACTCTCAAAGGAGACTTTCCTGCATATCTTTTGAGAATAGAAGGCTAGCGGTAATACAAGAAACATGCGTCATCCCAAGAGCATGAGTAAGTCATAAAGCTACCAATCTCAAAACGAGGTCACCCACTGAAATAGAGGATTATAATGCAATTCTGGCAGCATTTCTTTAAGGATGATGGGAATATGGGATAAACAATAGCATGTACGAGATTCAAACTTTTATTTGTTTACAAGTCCACCTAAAGCCGGGGTTCTCAGACTGGAGGTCAGGACCCCTCAGGGGGTCACGAGGTTATTATATGGGGGGGTCACGAGCTGTCAGCCTCCACCCCAAACCCCACTTTGCTTCCAGCATTTATAATAGTGTTAAATATATTAAAAAGTGTTTTTAATTTATAAGGGAGGGTCACACTCAGGGTCTTGCTATGTGAAAGGGGTCACCAGTACAAAAGTTTGAGGACCACTGACCTAAAGAATCTGAGAATGCTTTTGTGGGTGTTTATCAGAATGCTTACAGACCTGTACTCCAGTTACCTGTGTCCCATACTATCAGGAATTTAGTGTCACTGTCGCCATCCGTTTCTCTGCTTGTAGAGCAACAGATATTAATTTCAGAATCGCTACGTCTCGGCTAAGACTAGTAAGGCTTATTAACCACCAATTATTTGGAGCCCACATCTTCTACAAATGTCAGTGCCTCTCTTTCTGCATTGGAAAAAAGTCATGACCTTTTCTCGGTGGAAGTCAATGGTGGGGTTTATTCAATATATGCAAGGAATTATATAAGCTGAATTTTTTTAGGAAATCATGATATTGAGGCAGTCATGAAACTCATTAACTTCTGACCACATTACAAACCTACACACCACCAATTACCACCAGGCACTCAATACAAACAACTTAATATACTGTCAAATTCAATATTGATCTCAATTCTCTGGGTCTAGTTTTGTGTACCAAACCAGTAACACAAGAATCCAATTTAGGCAAATGTATATGTTATATTTGTCTCGTGACAGGTAGTTCAATTTTTAAATTAAATTTCCATGTATTTTCTATAAACTGGTTTGATCCCAACATAATTACTTTTAATTTTATTTTATAGCTGAGAGTAACGGCTTTGTAGCTTGGCCTATAGAAAGACAACTGTCAGGGCAGCTTAATTTCATAAGCTTTGGAATTTCCCCCCAAAACAGTGTCTCAGGAATAAATGTGGGTTTAGAATATTCTTGTGAATCCTGATTTTAATGTGTAAAACTAACTTTAAATACAGCTTTAAAAAACTTTCCATGAGTCCGAGCAAGACTAACTGGTAAGAGCATCAGGCAGTTAGCCTGCACTACTGAGTTCCAGAAACGATAGAGGTGAAATAACATTTTAATAGGAACAGAGGGTCCTGTGGCACCTTTAAGACTAACAGAAGTATTGGGAGCATAAGCTTTTGTGGGTAAGAACCTCACTTCTTGCATCTGAAGAAGTGAGGTTCTTACCCACGAAAGCTTATGCTCCCAATACTTCTGTTAGTCTTAAAGGTGCCACAGGACCCTCTGTTGCTTTTTACAGATTCAGACTAACACGGCTACCCCTCTGATATTTAAATAGGGTTGTCGATTAATTGCAGTTAACTCACGCAATTAACTCAAATTAATTGTGATTAAAAAAATTAATTGCGATTAATCGCACTGTTAAACAATACAATACCAATTGAAATGTATTAAATATTTTGGATGTTTTTCTACATTTTCAAATATATTCATTTCAATTACAACACAGAATACAAAGTGTACAGTGCTTACTTTATATTATTTTTTATTATAAATATTTGCACTGTAAAAATGATAAAAGAAATAGTATTTTTCAGTTCACCTCATACAAGTACTGTAGTGCAATCTCTTTATCATGAAAATGCAACTTACAAATGTAGGTTTTTTGTTACATAACTGCACTCAAAAACAAAACAATGTAAAACTTTAGAGCCTACAAATCCACTCAGTCCTATTTCTTGTTCAGCCAATCGCTAAGACAAACGAGTTTGTTTGTATTTGTGGGAGATAATGCTACCCACTTCCTAATTACAATGTTACCTGAAAGTGAGAACAGGCGTTTGCATGGCACTGTTGTAGCTGGCATCGCAAGATATTCACGTGCCCTAGATGAGCTAAAGATTCATATGTCTCTTCATGCTTTGGCCATTGTTCCAGAGGACAGGCTTCCATGCTGATGACGCTCATTTAAAAAAACAAATGTGTTAATTAAATTTGGGGTTGAACTCCCTGGGGGAGAATTGTATGTCTCCTGCTCTGTTTTATCGGCATTCTGCCAGATATTTCTGGCAGTCCCGGATGATGACCCAGCACACGTTGTTTGTTTTAAGAACACTTTCACTGCAAATTTGACAAACTGCAAAGAAGATACCAGTGTGAAATTTCTAAACATAGCTACAGCACTGTACCCAATATTTAAGAATCTGAAGTGCCTTCCAAAATCTGAGAGGGATGAGGTGTGGACCATGCTTTCAGAAGTCTTAAAAGAGCAACAACCTATGCGGAAACTGCAGAACCCAAACCACCACAAAAGAAAATCAACCTTCTGATGATGGCATCTGACTGAAAATGAAAATGCATCGGTCCACACTGCTTTGGATCGTTATCGAGCAGAACCCGTCATCGCCATGTCCTCTGGAATGGTGGTTGACGCATCAATTGACGTATGACTCTTTAGCGTATCTGACATGTAAATATCTTGCGAGGTTGTCTACAATAGTGTCATGCAAATGCCTGTTCTCATTTTCAGGTGACACTGTAATTAAGAAGTGGGCAGCATTATCTCCCATAAATGTAAACAAACTTTTTTTTGTCTGAGCAATTGGCTGAACAATAAGTAGGACTGATCGGACTTGTAGGCTCTAAAGTTTTACATTGTTTTATTTTTGAATGCAGGGGTTTTTGGTACATAATTCTACATTTGTAAGTTCAATTTCATTATAAAGAGATAGCACTACAGTACTTGTATTTTTGTTTTTAACAGTGCAAATATTTGTAATAAAAATAAATATAAAGTGAGCATTGTACACGTTGTATTGTGTTGTAATTGAAATCAATATATTTGAAAATGTAGAAAACATCAAAAATATTTAAATGGTATTCTGTTGCTCAACAGCGCGATGAATTGCGTAATTAATCACGATTAATTTTTTTAATTGCTCAATTAATTGCGATTAATTTCTTTAATCTCTTGACAGCCCTACCTTTTAATGCAATAAACATCTAAATTATATTCCATAGACATGATTATTGGGTGCCTGTTGTACAGTTGAACTAGTAGACACTCTTATTGTATTTCTTGAAGCAAAGCAGAACAATCTAATGGTAGGTCCAAACTAAAAGATGAAGTAGCATATTCCCTGCCACAACCACTCTTTGCACCACTCATCCCTTTTGATCACAGCCCTCACCCCCATATTAAAACAATTTCCTCTCCATCCAGAACTCCTTATCGGATGGTTAAGGGAAAATAGGAGTTACTAAGACTGCAGGGCTCTTGATGTAACTTACTGAAAAGGCACATGGCTTGAGGAGCATGCTTCTTAGTTAAGCCCAAGGAAATAATGGTAAAACTGCCAAGTTAAATATTAAGAAAATCGGTCTAAAAGTAAGAATTTGAAATGGGTGACATTACAGAGATCTCAAAGTAATACACAAAGCTATCTTCAGTGTAGTAGCCCGATCTCAGAAGCTTTTTGCTTCATGGGAGTTGTCAAGGGAAATAACCTTGTTAATAAACATAACTCTCTGAAATCTGTTCCGGGGCAGTCGTCCTCACCACATGGAAATCCCTATAAATAAAATATTAACTCTCGAAAATCGGGGATTTAGGGGATTGTTGTATTATATGCTGTAGTATGGAAGCATCAGGTTTTACTGGAACAGCTGAAAAATAGTTTTGTCATAGGTTAGGCTGTGCCAAAATAAACTGGATGGTGCATATTCAGTGCTCGTGTGTATTTCAAGCATCCAGGGGAAGGTGGTAAACTTTTAGTTGCCTGTAGGAACTGGAACTGAAGGGCAAAGCAGTGGGTTGGAAGAGATGGGACAAATGCTAAGCCATTGGTCTTTCTTTGAATCTTGCCTACTTTTCAGTGTTTCACTAGTAGATTTCTAATTCTTTCTTCTATGAGCAATGTTCACGGGTGTTATGGAGTTGGATAATCTGTATGCTGTGTGGGAACATCTTACAAACTGTTTCCAGCTTCCATCCCATCTACAGTGAAGAGAGTTCACAGGGTTGTTGTCCAGAATAGATTTCTTCTGCTGGCTCCATATCCTTTGAAGACTTCTAATTTGCTCAAGGCTTGATGTCCTAGGAAGGGTATTTGTCTTAATAAATTATCTATGGTGGAAGCTTTATAGCTAAAAGATTTAAATTGTTCTGTTTGGCTAAGGGCTTCGTCCTGCTCTTTCTGATACACTGTGGTGTTGGATTAGAGTTCATCATGCTTTCCCCATTAATTATTTGTATAAGTCTCCTCCGTTAACCAGATCCACACAGTGATTTGTAGGTATTGTGTTTGTACCCAACTTCCCTTTAGCATCTTGCCTCTCCCTGAAATACCGTTATAGATGGGGGCATAAGACTGCATGAAATGGTATGCTGTATGAAGCGGCTGGGTGTAATTAAGACTGCATTATATTTATACTTCAGGGATGATCTGAGTGAAGAATCTTTTTCTGTTGCTATACTCAACTGCTTTACATTGTTGTAAATGTCCTGTACCTGCCAGGACTGTCTGTCCATGAATGGAGTCTGTGGGAAGGGGCTGTTCATGACATTAGCAGAGATGTGTTCTCTCTGAAATGCCTTGTTCTGCAGCTCACCGTGATTGTAGCTGTATAAATGTTCCTAGTCACAATCAAATCACCGTGGAGAACAACACACATAGCTACATAATACAACGTATTGCTGCTTACACATGAGAGTATTTATTTCAAAACAAGCCAGGCAGAACACACAGCCAGTCAGGTTGAGGCAGCAATCCCAAACATTGAAGCATCAGTCTCCATCAGAACATGGTAAATAGCAGAACCATGAGGGATAGAAGATTCAGTTTGGATAACAACACTGGGAAAACTTAAAGGGAAACAGTTTTAAAAGCTGAGAAGAAATTAGGTAGCTGTATGTCTGAATGTGATTACACTTTAAAGTATTCTCTTGCTCCCCTCCCCTCCCACCACAGGCCACTTTGCTCTGCTTCTTATGAGGTGACGGAGAGTGATTCTCATGCTGTCCTTTCTAGCCAAAAATTAGGCCATGTCCAACTAGTGATCAATGGCTCCATGTCTAGTTGGCAGCTGGTATCAAGCAGAGTGCTGTAAGGGTCGGTCCTGGGGTCGGTTTTGTTCAATATCTTCATTAATGATCTGGAGGATGGCGTGGACTGCACCCTCAGCAAGTTTGCAGATGACACTAAACTGGGAGGAGTGGTAGATACGCTGGAGGGTAGAGATAGGATACAGAGGGACCTAGACAAATTAGAGGATTGGGCCAAAAGAAATCTGATGAGGTTCAACAAGGACAAGTGCGGATTCCTGCACTTAGGATGGAAGAATCCCATGCACTGCTACAGTCTAGGACCGAATGGCTAGGCAGCAGTTCTGCAAAAAAGGACCTAGGGGTTACAGTGAATGAGAAGCTGGATATGAGTCAACAGTGTGCCCTTGTTGCCAAGAAGGCTAACGGCATTTTGGGGTGTATAAGTAGGGGCATTGCCAGCAGATCGAGGGACATGATCATTCCCCTCTATTCGACATTGGTGAGGCCTCATGTGGAGTACTGTGTTCAGTTTTGGGCCCCACACTACAAGAAGGATGTGGAAAAATTGGAAAGAGTCCAGCAGAGGGCAACAAAAATGATTGGGGGCTGGAGCACATGACTTATGAGGAGAAGCTGAGGGAACTGGGCTTATTTAGTCTGCAGAAGAGAAGAATGAGGGGGGATTTGATAGCTGCTTTCAACTACACCTCTACCCCAATATAACGCGGCCCGATATAACACGAATTCTGATATAACGCAGTAAAGCAGTGCTCCGGGGGGGCGCACTCCGGCAGATCAAAGCAAGTCCAATATAACGCGATTTCACCTATAACGCAGTAAGATTTTTGGCTCCCGAGGACAGCGTTATATCGACGTAGAGGTGTACCTGAAAGGGGGTTCCAAAGAGGATGGATCTAGACTGTTCTCAGTGGTAGCAGATGACAGAACAAGGAGTAATGGTCTCAAGTTGCAGTGGGGGAGGTTTAGGTTAGATATTAGGAAAAACTTTTTCACTAGGGGGGTGGTGAAGCACTGGAATCGGTTACATAGGAAGGTGGTGGAATCTCCTTCCTTAGAGGTTTTTAAGGTCAGGCTTGACAGAGCCCTGGCTGGGATGATTTAGTTGAAGATTGGTCCTGCTTTGAGCAGAGGATTGGACTAGATGACCTCCTGAGGTCCCTTCCAACCCTGATATTCTATGATTCTATGAACAATTTACACTTTTTCAGTGCTAGCCTCACTTGCATTCCAGATGAGTAGTTAACTTTAATTGGCATATGTAGAGAGCACAGAACTCAGTGTTTGCTTTGGTTTTAATAATCAAGCTGTGAAGGTCACTGCCAGTCACCGTATTGCACTTAAACTCTGAATTCAGAGCTTTCCCTGCCCCCTCCAGAGCAATATGACCACGAATGGTTATGAATCACTGCATTGTTCCTATGCAGTGTATCAGCAGACTGTTGGGAAATGAAGAAACAATAGAGTGCAATTCAGAGTTCTTTAACTCCACCTTGGTGACTAGCATGGACTCCTTCAGACTTGTTGCTGTTATGACACTCTCTCATTGTGGTTGCTACATTGTGGTTGTCCCCCCGGGCAGCGGGCCCCAGCCCCCCCGTCCCGCAGGGGAACGAACGGGGCTGGGCGGCCGATGCCTCCGCCCCGGGGCCGCCGCGGGATAGCACCAGCTGGGCAGCAGCCCAGACGCGACTGGCCAGGGGCTGGGCCCAGCGTGCGCGCTGCTGGGTCCCCGCAGCAGGCCCCGGCTCGGGGGGTTCGGAGGCGCCGCAGCCGCGGAGCGCCATGGCCGCTTCCTGCCCCCCGCGGCAGTGGGAGCTGCAGCAGCGGCTGCTCCCGAGTCCCGCTGCCCGGGGGGACAACAGCCGCCGCCTGGCCCCGCGGGCCGCCCCCTCCTCGCCCAACCACCCGACTGAGTCCTGCTCGCGGCCAGGCCGGACTGTTACTCACCCCGGCCCCGCGCTCCCTCTGAGTCTCCCGGGCCTCCCTCTAGCGCTTGCGGAGGGAGGGGGAATGGTGAGCCCGGGGAAGAGGCGGGGATTCGGGGAGGGAGCCAATCGGGGGAGGAGGGGGCGGGGTCGGGGCGGGGGGGGGGGGGGCGAGCACTTCCGGGCTCTAGGCTCCGGGGCATTTCCTTGTTTGTCCGGTTGTCCCGACCGCATGTCGGTCGGGACGCGGGACAAACAAGGAAATATCAGGACGGTCCCGATAAAATCGGGACGTCTGGTCACCCTACTCCCCCACCCTCCATGTGAAGTCAGTACATATGATGAATGACTGAAGAATTTCTATGTCTAAGTTCTGTATCGTTCTCTCTAAGCACTATTCTCCAAATATACCCTTCAGCAATGTTTACACTCCACAGACATGCAGTTTGCTAAAAAGGTGGAGTGTTAGACTGACAGGCAGATATGGAAGTGCCGGAAGAAAAAATGCTTGTTATACTTACAGTAAAATGTTCTGTGATAAACTACCCATAGAGGTGGTAGGACAAGATACCACACACAAGTAGGTTAACTCCAGGCACAAAGCCACCTCTGTCAATAGCTGACTTCAGTAGAAGTCAGTGTAAATAAGCCCTATGGTGTTCGCCATCCATTGGTTGCAATGTGCTGCTCCTTCATCAATGCTGGATAAATGGAAGTAGTCCAGTAAACTGATACCTGGACTAATGTGTTTCCAATAAGGAACACCACTGTAGGGTTAGAAGCTTGGGAAATCACACATTCTCAAACACATGCTGTTTGATTGAGATCCTACTTAACACATGAGAAGACTTTAATGATAGGATCATAGAAATGTAGGGCTGGAATGGATCTCAAGAGGTCATCTAGATCATCCCCCTGTCCTGAGGCAGGACCAACTATACCTAGGCCATTCCTGACAGATGTTTGTCCAATCTGTTCTTAAAAACCTCCAACGGTGTCAATTCCACAGCCTCCCTTGGAAGCTTATTCCAATACTTAATTATCGTTATAGATAGAAAGTTTTCCCTAATATCTAACCTAAATGTTCCTAGTTGCAAATTAAGCTGATTACTTCATGTCCTAGCTTTAGCCAGAATGGAGAACAATTGATCCCTGTTCTCCTTATAACAACCCTTAACACATTTAAAGACTCTTATCAGATCCCCACTCGGTGTTCTTTTCTCAAGACTAAACATGCCCAGTTTTTATAACCTTTCCGCATCGGGCAGGTTTTCTAAACCTTATCATTTTTGTTGCACTCCTCTGGACACTCTCCAGTTTATCCACAGCTTTCCTGAAGGGTGGCATCTAGAGTTGGACACAGTACTTCAACTGATGCCTCACCCGTTTATCTCCCACGTCTTACATGCAACACTCCTGTTAATACACCCCAGAATATTAGCCTTTTGGGTAACTGCATCACACTGATATTCAATTTGTGGTGTGCAGTAACCCCCAGATCTTTTCCAGCAATACTATCCGCTAGCCTGTTGTTCCCTATTTTGTAGTTGTGCATTTGATTGTTCCTTCCTAAGCAAATACTTTGCACTTGTATTTATTTAATTTCATTTTATTGATCAATTCTGCAATTTGCCAGGGTCTGTTTTGAATTCTAATCCTGTCCTCCAAAGTGCTTGCATCCCCTCCCAGAGCACCTCGGGCATGCTTCATGTGCAGTCATTCAAATAAATGTACCGTTTATTCTTATTTGATTTGGATTTGAGTGGCATTTGCTCGGCCTATCAAGTGCATTTATTCAGATGTGCAAAGTGTTATTTTTCTTTATTTGCCAGCACTGAAAATTCAAAACCGCTTTCCTGACAGGCCAGTTTGTGCAATAAAGACTGTATCCAGAATTGACAAGCTGACTGGCAGGGTGCAGGGCAGGGTGCATGAGTTTGGAGGTTAAAAAAAAATCCAGGCAGAGGGGCTGTCCAGCTACACTCCTGTGTAAGAAGAAAAAAAAAAGGGGGGCGGGGAGGGGAAGAGCAAGAAGAAAAAAAAAAGCGCCTGTTTGAATGGCAGCACATCAGACAGGCTCAGCTTGCCTGCTCATAGCTCTAACCAGGCTTTTAAAAAAACCCACTTGTCCTCCAAATGTTGTACTCTGTGTAAGCCTGCGTTCTGTCTAATGGTAGCCTGAAATGTTGTTCTGTTACCGTATCTTCCTAAGTAAGCAGCCTTTGACCTAGCCAGCTGCAAAATAGTAGCTTGGAATTTAGATCTTGCATAGTGTTATGAATTTGTGTGACCTCCAGCTCTGAGCTCTCTTCGCCATGGGAGTTTGCATGTTTTCTTCTTCCTACAAGTGGCAGCCTGGATCCCAAGTTGAAAGTGAATCTTTGGCTTTGGCCTCCCTCCAGCATTCTTTGCTGAACAAGTAAGGATTTGGAATGTCAGAAAATAGCAAGAGGGGAGGGAAGATTTTGTGTGTGTGTGTGTGTGTGTGTGTAAAGCCTTCTGTAACGAGGAGGACGGAACAAAACACAACTTCATCTGGACTGCCCCTTTCTGAAACAGTGCTCGTTCCTGATTTATACAGTTTTGTTTCTCTTAAATCATGCAGCTCTGCTCTGCTGCTACAGCAGAGAGCTATCGGCTGTGGAGTGAAACAGGTTTCTTGCAAAAGCTTCCTATTTGGATAAAACTAGCTATTCCTCTGGCTTCACCCTTGTAGGACTGGAGGGGTTCTACCTACTGCAGTTATTGGAGGTCTTCAGTAATATTCTGGCTTTGGGTGATCCATAGGAAACATCCTTTTTTGGAAGACCTTAAAGCGGGCCTTGATTCTGAGGGCGGTGCTGCAACACCCCGGACTGTAACGCAGGTATTCCTTAACACTTTCCCTTCAACTTGAACAGGAAGAAGCATTGTGGGGAGCGTTTACTATAAAGCTACACTCTGATGCCTAAAAGTATCACTCTGCAAACAGCAGGCTTTTAAAATTACCATAACTGTGTTAATGATGAAATTTGTTTGATCTGACTTCGGAGAAGGAGCTTCCCAACAGCACGTAGCGGAAGGAAAGTGAAGACTTGGACTTCATTGCTGCTTGCAGAGGTGCTGCTATCCCCCTCCTGCCTCGGAGGGACCATGTCGTCCTTGTACACCAGGAGCAAGGAGTTCACCCGAAACAGGAAGTCTCAGTCTGACTCTCCCCCGTCGTCTCCCTCCCCGATTGCAAAGACGCTCAGAGTAAGCAGCGTTTTCATTACTGTATTCCATTGTGACCTCTTCAGCGCTGGTTACAGCCAGAGAGAATGAAGTCAGTCTGTCCTCTTGTAGTGGGAGACCTAAGTACTTCTTGCTTCTCTGCACAGGGTGACAGTATGAAATAAACTCAGGAAAGCTCCTGTGTAGCAGCAGGTTTGAACCCTGTAAAAAGGTATTTTCCGCAGTCCCCATGCGGTAGTTACTTGGCTTAATGATTAGAGAATCTTTGTCACCCTATCTCTGCGTTTGCTTTCTGTTTCTTTGCAGTGGGCACAAACCCTTGTACATTAAATGGCGGAAAGCTTTGCTAGCAAAAAGTGTTTGAAGTGGAAATGAGGCAAAACCTGAACAGCTTGTTAAACTACACTTTGTTTTTTCATGTGCACTTAAATCTTACAAATGCACTGAAGTTTGCCGTGCAACTGGGCTCAACCTCAGCAGCCCTGTGAAGTGGGATGTACCTGAGTCATTTCCAAAAATTTAAAAATAGCCTCTTGGCAGAGATGACTAGGTGGAGGTGGCTGTAATTTTGCATTGTCCCATTCCTTCAAATCGCTGCATTTGGAGATGACCCCTCTGACAGCTTTTAATAATACGTTTACAATCACATTGCTAGTGGCTTTGGAGTTGTGTGAAAAATACTCTCCAGGGGCCCACGTTGTTAGGTAGGCAGCATGCCCTTGGTCTAGAGATTTTATGCATACCGTAGTCCCGCAGGAAAACTTTGGCTGAAGAGGTGAACGAATCTCTAGGTAGCCTGAAGTGGTCACAGAAGACTAATATGCACTTGTCTCTTTACATTTTAATGACATAATATCCTCTTCAGAAAGATGGGAAAGGTCATTTAAACCATTGTTTCCTTATGGGAAACAGTCATTGACACTATAAATCTTTAGCTGTATGCTCTCCGGCTGCTGCTCGCCCCTGGCAGTTAAATTTAATCCTGTAGTGCTGGGAGTCGGTCTCCAGCACTGGCAATCGGTTCTATTACTGCATCTACTGGGAGCTTCTAGATGCTTATTGCCAGAGCCAGAGAGCTAGTTTGGGAGCTCAGGGAGTATCCATCTTCCTCCAAAGCTGCGTGAAACTGAATGGATCTTTTTTTAAATGTTCAATTTCTGCAACTGCATCTGCACAGTAATTTGATCAGTTGGCAAAGAGGGGAAATAGTGGGTGGAGAGCCTTTAAATTTTGTTCTAAACTGGAGACTGAAACGAATGTTTAAATACTCCAGTCATCCACTTATTAGAGAAGGTCAATGTCCACATTGTTTCTCAGACCCAAGCTGACTCATTCTCTCCTCCTCAACCATTTGTGCTGGGAAGCATATGACATGCACATCTGGCTGCAGCTGTCATTGCTGTGGTCACAGACACTCACTTGAGCTACCTCTGGCTACCTAACCCATAAGATGCAGAATGATTAGGAACTCCTTCTTTTATCTGGAGTAACCATGAACAGGAGCACAGCCTCTTTGGGTGGCTCAGCTGCAGATCACAGAACCGAGTTAGTGATTGGTCCTGCTTTGAGCAGGGGGTGGGACTAGATGACCACCTGAGGTCCCTTCCAACCCTGATAGTCTGAGTCTATGACAGGTGGCTCAGTCTCTGATCTAGAGTCACTTGCCCCAGAAGAGTGCTCACTTGGGATTGTAACACCAATGAGAGGATTTGTATGATTGGAGAAATGCTCTCATAGCACTAGTGGGGCCACTGCTCCTGGTAGAGCACAGGGATACTTTAAAAGTGCAAAGATTTCAGACTGCAAGTACACCAGCATTATTACAGTTCAGTGTAGGACAGTCAGAAGTAACTTTGTCTCATTCCTGTAATGGATGTCAATGGTTAATTACTGAAGAGGTTTCAGATGAAATGTAACAGCCCCAAACAAGTTGGACTTACCCAAAGTAGGCCAAGTCGGTTAGCTGTTTCTCCCAGTACCACTCCCAGACTTGAAAACAAAATTGTTGATAATCTTAATACAGCAGGGAGCACTGCATGATCCCCTCAATTTCTCTAATCTTAGGGCCTCATAGCTAATGACGTTTGAAACGTGAATTTATCAACACCCATACATAGTTGGCTTTATGTTCATCCGAAATTCTGTGGTCTCTCCTTTTGTATTATGGTACGTGTCACCCAAGTTGTCTTTTCACCCTTAATTTGGAAGACCTCTCCTAATCACAAAACAGAGACATGGGATCACATTGCTTCATTATAAACTTTTACAAATAATAAGAAGCAGAACATACTGTACTGCAAAACACAGAGCATCACTGCAGTTACTGAAAAGACTGTAGAGGTAATTCAGGATGAATCCCAACACTTAGTTCTCAGCTGACCTCTATGTCAGCGCAGTGTGTTATGGTATGCAAGATCATCCATCGTCCTAATTCCCTAGGCACATCAGAGTCGTTCAAGAACAAGTAATCCTGAAATGTTTTATTTTTTTGTTTCATATACTAAGACGGTTTACAACAGTGTTGGAGTGGGAGTAGCCAAACAAATCCTACCAAACCTTCTAGAGTAACCACAGCTCACTTCAATTTCCCAGCTTGCCAAAAGAAAATTAACTAGTTGGTTTTACTTTTAATTCAGGTTTTGGTGATCTAAATTAACATCCAGTTGGCATAACAGTCCAAAGCTTCCAATGAAATAATAGTAGGAATTGTGTGGCAGCTTCTTCATGGGGAAACTTTGTACCAGATTCCTTCTCCCCCAACAGAACCTTCTTCATATAAAGTATTTGCACCATCACTGACAAGGGTTTGTTCCAGAAGAGCTCTAGTAGTTAGTTCAGTATTAGGTAACTCCACAATATCAAGAGGCTGCATATTATGCATGTGGAAAACCTGCTCAGAGCAAGACAGGCAAGGTTGGAAAGGGTTGGGGCTTAAAATGTTGGCAGTCTAATTTAAAGTCTTTTAAAAGTCCCCAATATGTTGTTTGAAAGCCAAATGGCCCAGCTCTTTTTGTCATAGAGTTAAGCATGTCTTCCAACTCCCTAGTACCTGCTTCTGTGATTTCCCGCCCCCCCCCCCCAAAATAATTACCGGTTAGCCAAGTCTTTCAATGCCCAGGGATGCATATCCCCCCAAACTGCTGACTTGGGTATATTCAGCTTTTTCAGGTATTTCCTTACCTGTTCTTATCAATAGCTATTTTCATTTATAAGGTCCTCATTACTTTCTAATGGTCCATACCTCTTGTTCAACACTGGCTGTGAAAAAGCATGTCAGTAGCTCAGTGACTTTAAATCCATCAGTTATGTTTGTGCCCCTCATTGAATCATGTGGTACTTTCCCTGACTAGCATTAATCTGTGCTGTCTTTTTGCTACACTTTGTCCATAAGGTACTCCATATCGGTTACTTCCCAGATTGCCAGTTGCAGTACAGGTTCCTTTTTCCTGTGCGATCTTGGAATAGTCCTCCGTATTGGCCACTTAGTCCTTGAACTGTCTAGCAGAATTCTCCTCTTCCCTGCCTTAATTATGACATTTCAAGATGCTCCAACTTTATTCCATGCTGACTGATTTCAGTGTACCTCTCATTTGACCATCTAAAGTGCTATGTGAATGCTAAGTATTATCACAGTGGGGAGTGCACTAGTAACTTGGTTAGGATCAGTCTCCACTGTGAGTGGGCCATATGCTTGATCTCTGACTCTCCAATATGGTGGCATCTGGTTGGGAGGAGAGGGCAAAGGCTCTCAACTTGCTCCCACTCATATCTCTAGAATTCTCCCAGTTCAGTCCTGTAGTTCTCTTGAGCAGAGGCTTCTGGGTGTACTGAAGTGCACCAAGCTACATGGTGGCTTAGTGATGTGAACAAGTGATTCTAGACTCTAACCCAGGTCTTAAAAGGAGAAAGGCTAGTGTATGGACTTGTTAACGACTCAGTCTGCAAACGTGTTGCACAAAGACAAGAGCAGCATATCTTAGATGTTAAAACATGAGTAACAGCATAAAAACTTATTTGTGTGGATATACAATCAAAACCAGAGTTCTGTCACTTCCAATCCAGGAGCACTGTCCTTGTGCACTCACTTTGGTAGAAATGTTTGATTGGATTACAGCCTTGGAATAGTTTTGAGTACAAACAGATCTGACAGTCCCTTTGCACTGTTTGATTTGTAAGGGTTTTTATTCATGTGACAAGTTTTTTAATCCTGTTTCAGATATGAATGGTAACAGGTTTATTCTTATATTAGGTAAAACTACTTAAGTGTCACTTGACTTGTTTCTTAACTGCAAATGAATTATAGAAAAGGCTACTTTATGTAAATATTCCTAGAGAAAATATTCTCTCTGGGTTCTCTGCTAAATGGCTTGTTGGAGTTCTCTAATTGCAATAAATTGGAACTAGATAAAAAATAAATGGTCTCCTGACATTTTACTCCTGGAGTGCTGACTGATTAGAGGGCAGTAGCTTATATGCTATCTCCAGTTATCCTGTTAAGCGTCAAATACAGTAACCTGTAGTCTTTATAGAGAACTAACTTGGTCAGTGTTGCTTTTCTGCATCCTGGTTGGCTTATCTCTGGTCTAGGAGACGAGTTTATGGATATCCTTTCTTAGGGACATTTAGCCAGTCAGAACACTATCTCATAATTAGAGGGTGCATTGCACAGAAGATGTACAAACTATATAAATATGTTCCTGTTTTGCACTAAGAACCTGCAGCCTGAACTGTTCCAAGATACTCTAAAGACCAAATCTCAGATACAACATGATGTGGTGGGCACAATTAAAGAATCCAGCACTGCATGTGAGAGCAACAGCTGGTTCGTAGAGACTTATCTTATTTGAATGTGTACCATGAAACGAGTACCTTTTGTCAGCCAGTAGGGAGACTGATAACTGATGTAGATTTGCAGGGCTCCTCTGAGTCACCTTAGATGCTGGTACTAAGTCTCAGTATTGGGTTTTGATGTGAATACTGTCAAGTAATGCTGATGGATCCAGTTAGCTCCATCAGGGTATAAAGGGGGATGAATGCTTTTTTGGGGCCAGAGGTCCTGAAGTGACAGTCTAGAAACAGACAGCCACAAGGAACAGACTAGCCATAGATTGAAGCTATTCACTTATTTTAACATAAAACAAAACTCTTCTTCCTTGGTGTATGTATCTTTGTTCCTGTACACCAGTGAACATTGTTCAATTCCAATTCTGCTGCTCCCCCACAAAGCTGCTGCTTAAATGGCTGAGTGGAATTGCTTCACATTTAGTCACTTTTCCGATTCCTGAGCACTGCACTAGCTTTTCCATCTGACTTTTCATATATAACTTGGCTGCATCTGGAAATGGGTTGTATTTGCCTTCTAGCTACCTGTAATCCATCTATCACTTGAATTGCCACTATGATGTTCCCTTACCCCTTATTGGTGAGAGCAAGGAAGGAATAATGGGAGACTTTCAGATGAAGTCTGAGTTTTATACAAATGAGCAAAATCTAATAGGCAGAATTCTAGTCTGGTGTAAAAGTTAGCATGTTCAGAAGATTGTTTTGCTACCGTAGTCAGTGACTGGTCGCAGAGTGGAACCCCGCATCCTATCTCTGATTTTTAAAATTCTCCATTTGACCTGCTACCATTTTTACCGCCGATATTTGCTGCTGAAGAGCCTGGTGGTTCAGTTTTAGCTGTCAAACAGCTTGCATATAAACTGGCCATTTAGCTTTCATGCTCACCACCTAGAGAGAAGTAAAAGAGTTTGTTTCCGTTCCTGTTACTCCAGTCAGGAGACTCCTCCAACCTCCATATTGTATTGTACTCCCTAAACAAAGTAACACAATGAAATGTGCATCAGTTGCATCTTCACTGCATGTCCACACATTTCAGTGATAAGTATATGTATTTTATCAATTTTTCACTCGTAAAACAGATTGTAAAAGTAAGATTGCTTTTGAATGCCACAAAATGCATAAGTTGCTATTGCATTTTATTTTGTCCAATTTTTAACTCCAATTCCAGACATAAATACTGTCCTTAATTAGCTTAGCTGCCCACTAAAACTACCGATGCTAATCTCATGATCTTTAGAGCAGTGATTCACAGACCTGTTTAGGAACCTCTTGTGATCCAGATCACTTGTTGATGGTCTGAACATAGCTATGTGATAACACTGTGCTCTCAGCAGAGAGAAATAAAACGAACGAAAGGGGACAGTATGACCAGCTTTTTCTAAAGGGGCAAGATATTTAGTGCATTGAAGACAGCTAAACATACCCAATATTCTCCAAATTACTTTTCTGTGTAATTGTTTCACGTGATTGTTGCAGTTGCCACGGTTACACCTTTGCAAAAAGTAGGGGAAGTGTTCATAGGGCAACATCCCTGAGCGTGCTCCGCCCTCTGAGAAAGTTGCAGTAGCTCTGCTTTAGGCAACTTGAATTCTGGCCAGTTTCCAAGTGCCATAAATGTGTGTTTAAATCCCCCATACTAAAACTTGGAAAAGCCCAGACGTGGTGTTTGAAGGGGAGGGGAGCAGAGAAGAAGCAACAGCCTTACAAACCTATGACCTTGTGAAATTTAGAAGCAAAAAGCCTTCCCACTCCTGTGTCACTTGGGTGCCTGCTTTTTATTTCCTCTTGAAGCTGCAAGTCTGGAGGGTTGTGGCTAAGATCGTATTGCTTCTCTGCAAAATTAAATTTTTCACCAATAAAATCTGATCTGCCTTCAAAAAAGAGGGGGTGGAGAAAAGAAAAATTATCAGCCACAAAACCAGGTTTCTGAATTGTGGCCTTTACTAAATTAAAATACAATCCAGCTTGACATTTTACATGCAGACTTTTATCCCTGTGGGTTTGTGATAATGAAGTTCAGCTGTTGTAAAGCCAAAGGGCCGTGCAAGAGAAGAGACTGGGAACTGAGGGTAGGACTGGAAGTCATGCAAACTGTAGTATTACTGTTGAATTTTAGGCCCAGTTTGGGATTGGAGCAGTGCACTAATCACACACAGTTGTCACTCAGAATTATAGTACTATGTATTAGTTTCTGATTTACAACAAGGATAGCAAGTTTAATTGTCTAAGCTGTTCAGCTAGTCTCTGAAGCCGCGTTCATTCTTGGATGATCATCTAATGTGCTCCAATAAGAGCAGCTTTTATGAAGCTAAGCCTGCTGATTTATAGTTTGGGAAAACATACTTTGCATCAGGTTTATTGGGGTTTGGGGGTGGTTTGGTTTTACGGGGTCATTAATCACATGCACAGGACTTGTAACACTTGCACTCACACATACCTAAAATTGGAAGGCAAGCTGTGTTCTTTTTCAGCCCTAGCTTAATGGAAGCTCCAGAAGTATGTAGCTGTCATGTCAGGAGGCTTGTTTTTCCAGAGATACTATAATTTCAAGAAGCATTATCAAGTACTCTACGCCAGTAGGGCATTCCTTTAAGAATGCATGTCCTTGTTATACTGCTTCCATTCTAAGACCGCACTCTTCAGTTCTTGAGTAACATATGTAATTCCAAAGAAATCTGTGGGGTAAGAGGCATTAGACTGAATCATATACTTGTCCGATCTGTATATGCATGAATAGGAGTGTGAGAACCTACAATACAGGTCTTTTTTCCTCAACGCTATTACTAGTGCAGCTCCTCTTATGGTAGTAATGACGAGAGGTGTGAAAGGTGTGTGTGTGTGTGTTGTCTTCTTGACAAACAATGCCTCCTAACTCTTTGGGTGTTATGCACATGCGGGAAGGGGAAAATGCCCCTAAAAGCAGGTGACTTTTGTTTTTGTTAATGTAAGTGGTAGATTCTCTGTAACTTGAAGTCTTTAACCCATGATTTGAGCAACTTAGCCAGAGCTGAGGGGTCTATTACAGGAGTAGTGGGGGAGGCTCTGTGGCCTGCAATGTGCAGGAGGTTGGACCAGATGATCATGATGGTCCCTTGAGACCTTAGTCTATGCACTCCAAGTTGTTTTAAAACCCAAACTCATGAGGCTCTCTGGGCGGATACTTGTCAACAGAAGCTTAAACTACAGGCAGTGCATAAAACGTGGCCTTTTCATTGGGAAAGGTGATGAAGGGGGTGTGGCTTGAGCTGTGCTCCAGGATCTCGTTAATGGATAGTCATTTTATCATGGATATCCATCAGACACTATGACAAAATACAGTAAAACAAGTCCCGTGTAAAACATCCCAGAATAGCCCAGATTTTCCCAAGCTTGACGAGTTAGAGATGATACAGCATAAAATGTTCCCGGCCCATGTATTGTCTTTGGAAGAAATGTAAATATTAGATTTTTCCCCCCCATCCTTGCAGGGTCAGATCTTGGCCACAGAAGAATGCAATTGAAGGCAATTAGGCCAATTTCTGTTTTGGCAAGAGAAAAGGTTGAGCCCCTTCTGGCACTGCCTTTTAGGGCTGCATTTTATCTTAAGCCTTCTATAAGGAGGTTGGTTTTAATTATACTTTACTGAACTTCTAATAGCTGCAAAAGCTTTTGAGTTTTTTAAAGGAAGTCTCCAGTGTTCCATAATCCGAACACATTTCTAAAATCAAAACCATATGGCGTCCCGGGCTCTTTTCAATCTCGTTGCTATCCAAACTAATAAACTGCCGATACCTAGCTCTGCTTTTTAATTAGAAATGGGAACAGAGTAAGCCCAATGAAATATCCTGGGGCAGGGAAGGTTGGAGAGAAATAGCTTCATGTGGGAAAGTTCAGAGCAATATTAGGATAACTAATACTGCGCTGTTTGCCTCCTTGGTTCCTTAGCACCAGCCCACCTCAGAGGCCCTACGTTCTGCCAACCAATCAATCTCGTCTGGATGAGATTCCCACTGGGCCTCATTAGTACCCTTTCTGGATTGGCTAGACAGGTTGCTGAAGAACAATATAATGCATCCTCTGCTGCTGCTGCTACCTGACCCCAAGGTTTGATGCTTTGAGTAGTTCCTTTGTATGTGACCATAGTGGTTTCACATCTTAACTCTACATGGGAAGAGGGCAAGCACTAGGGCTTACCAGAAACTTGAGTGTGTGCCAATATGCTCTCCTTTTCACCGTGCTCTGGTTTCACATCTTTAAAAGACTGCACCTTCTAGGGCTTAGTGCTTCCTGAAGAAATGCCGGCACATTGGTTTAATACCGACTCGGGAAGTATATTGCCATCCGTATCACTAGCACAGCTCCTTGGTTTTCATTGGTTTCCTATCTGAATACTGCCCCAATCGGGCCCTCTTTGGCTTGTGAGATGTATGATCTCACAGCTTGAAGTTGTAAGGCTGCAATTGTTTCTAGTTAAACTTCAGCAAGACCTCAGGAAAATGGAATGAAGTGGACAAAACGGACAATATAGTGTCTGAAAATGCAGTATTAATGGCCAAGAAAAAGGACAGTTAAGGGTCTGATAGTTATAGCTGCATTGCACTCCTGGGCGTACTTTTAACATAGCATAATGTAAAGTATCCATTTAATAAAAAACAGGAATGGAAAATACCACACTTGTATGTACATGTCTTACTGAGTAATTCTCTCATTGTACTATGGTAACCTTTTTGTCGTCCTCTTCTCTTCCTGCTCCCCACTCCTTTCCTCTTTAGGAGGTTGAAGTCTTCAGCCCTTACTTGTCATGTATGAATTTAGATTTTCAACTCTTTGGGGCAGGGACTAGGTCTCTGAAGCACACACCACACTCCATTGCTCATGTATCATGTGTTCAATGAGATTGAGTTAATGCTCCAGGACCCGTAACGCTTGCATTTTGACTTTAAAAATAATGTTTAACTATGCAACTTCATTGTTGCTGTCAATTTTTTTGTATTTTTCCTACAACTTTTTCAAAGGGAAAACTGGTGGGGGGAGAAGCGTTGGTCAGTAAAACAGTTGTCCCAATGCAGTTTTGGCCAGAATTTCAGACAAGCTCACTGCCCACAATTGGGCCAGATTTTCAAAAGAACTGGGCATGTTGGGAGCTGAGCTCTTTTAAGAAGCTGCCTCCGTTTTGGGGTGCTGACTAGTACATCTGGATGTCTGTCTTTGAACAAATGACACTGGCCTAGCTTTTGCCTCTTAATTTGCCCCGAGGCTTACTCTTTCCCAAGTCATCCCTGGTGTGCGTCTCCTGAAATGCGCAACTGAAAACTTAAAGTATCTACTGTAAGTTCTCAATCATCAGTTTTAAAATACTCATCGCTTTGTTAGCTTCAAAGCTGCCTCTGTGAGGATTATGTTCAGACAGATTTTCGCAGTTCAGCTCCTTTGGCTGGAGCCTACTCCAAAATTTATGCTTGACCTTTTTTTCACAATGGGGGAAAATTTATTTTCTTCCACTATCTTAAAATTATGTGAAACTTCTCCTCTGAAACTTTCACACACACAAAATTGGCCTTTGGACAAAGACCAACCATTGAAAATGTCAATCTCAAAAGTGATTCCTTCCCTCCCGTACACACCCAAAAGCCTGTGGTCAATTGTAAGCATGGTTTTATGAGGGAAAACGTTTTGCAACTTTTAATTACAGTAGGGTTATAGTGCAGGTTCCTCCAGGTTTGGACAAATCTGGAACTTCATGATCTTTCTCTCAAAATATTACTTGAACTGGATCACTCTGCTGGACTATAAATAGGCTGAGGGAAAGCATCCAAGGCTTTCAGACCTTGGGAATAACATACTTGCAAATTCAAAATGGGGAGCTAACCCAGCAACATTAAGAGTCGCCACACTTGCACTTTGCTATTCAACGGCCAAATACACACGTCCCATGTGGGAAAGATTGGCTCATGCAAAGAAGCTGGGCCCTGTTCTGAATGACAGCTGTCGTTACATCACAGGATGTCTAAAGCCAGACGTGAACAGCCTCTATGCGCTTGCCAAAATTGTTCCGCCGGATATCAGCAGATCAGTCACAAGCAAAATAGAATGATTGCGTCAAGTCGAAGGTACCAGACATCTGCTACTTGGCAGTTAGCCGCCTGAAATAACCCACACTTTCTAGCTCCAGTGCAGTCTCTTAGAAAATCACTGATGGCCATGTGACTGGAAATGGGGCACACGCAGCTAGAAGTACGCGCTGAGGATGTCAAAAGGCACATCAGTGTTGCCTAATACCTTCCGACAGGTGCAGGGAAGGATTGGTTGACCTAGAGATGTTGTTTAAAGCACCTCCATATAAGAGATGGCCATTCAAAAATCCCTGTGCACAAAAGGGGCTACCAACAACCCAGACATGGGACTGTGGTGAAACA
Source organism: Trachemys scripta elegans (assembly GCF_013100865.1). NCBI lineage: Eukaryota > Metazoa > Chordata > Testudines > Emydidae > Trachemys > Trachemys scripta. The sequence continues at coordinate 132,788,265 of NC_048301.1, read as the reverse complement.
CAGCCATGGACCATCTGCTGGTCAGCTAGCTCCTGGAGGAGCCATACACCATGGAAGACCTCTCCAGGGCCACAGACGGGGCCATATCATGTGCCTGCTACGGGGAAAAAAAAACTATGATTGTGGGTGGAAGGACACAAGAGGATGATGGACCTTGGGAAAGATGCTAAGCTTTCTGCAGAGCTGCAGTCTGGGGTACAAATGTGAAATCCAATGATTTCCTGTAAATTATGAACTTCTTATAATAAATTGGATTAATTTAACAAGACAGAGCCGCACAGATTAAGTGTGCACCCAGACCCACCCATCGAGAAAAGCGTCAGGCAGCCTTGGCTTTGTAAGTTGTGGTATAAAGATGTTTTTAAAATAGGGTTACCATTTTTTAAAAAAACAAGAAGAGGACACTCCACGGGGCCCCTTCCCCGCCCCGGCCCCACCCCCACTCTGCCCCCTCCCTTGAATGCTCCGCCCCCTGCTCCTCCCCCTCCCCTGCTTCCCGCAAATCAAATATTTGCGGGAAGCCTCAAACAGGCAGACAACAGGTAAGCTGGGGCTGGGGAGGTGGTGGGGTGCGAGGAGGCGTGACCCAGTCCAGCCCCCCAGCCGGGCGTCTCCAGCCAGGCTCGGCTCGGGCCCTGGGGCGCCAGCCCGGGCGACTCCAGCTCGGCTCAGGCCCCGGTTCCAGCCGAGCAGCTCCGCCCCGGCCCTGGGCGTGTGGCGCCGGCCGAGCACCCTCAGCCCCGGTCCCAGCGGCTCTGGCCCAGCTCGGGCCCCGGTTCCAGCCGAGCGGCGCCGGCCCCAGTGGCTCCAGCCCGGATCCAAGCCTCACGACCCCTCCCTATTTTCCCGGACATGTTCGGCTTTTTGGAATTTCCTCCCGGACGGGGATTTGAGGACCAAAAAGCCGGACATGTCCAGGAAAATCCAGATGTATGGTAACCTTATTTAAAATAACCACTGAGGGGGCTGTATGGCTGTTCCTTTCATGTCGGTTCCTAAATGCCTGTTGGGCTGCCTTGCAGTGTCCTTTCGAGCAGTAATTTTGGCCCTAATGAAGTAAGAAGTGCCCTGCCTGAAAGGATGCTGCCTGATGCTCTCATGGAAGGGAGTAGAGCTGGGATGACACAATGCTCTTGTCTCTTTTCTCCCTCTTTCTGTCAGTAGCTTTTAGTCTCTTCTCCCCCAACCCCCAGTCTCATTTGGTCTCTCTCCCCTCTGCCTGAGAAAGGCTTCCCTGGTTTGTGAACAAAGTGACCACATTGTGCTTTTCATAAGGTGACCATGTGATATCCCCCTCCCTCCCTAATTCAAAACGGTTTCCCCTTCTCCCCCCACGCTGCCCTCCAGGAATAGAGACCTGTTATTTGAGGACTTTCTCAATGCTGTTACAGAACATAAACAGTCCTGATGTAATAGCAGCAAAGCTTCAAATTAAGTGGATTATTTCCATGACCGGTTGCTGTCACTGAAAGGGATTAGCATATTGGTCTGTAAAACACTTGAATCATTTTCAACAAGAGCGTTGTTAATCACCCCCTAATTCCTCTGCCCTGCGGAATGGAGAAGATGGAGCCAGAAGACATTGGGTAGCTGTCTGACTTTTGTGCTGAAGTGAGATGCTTTATTTTAAGAAGCAAGTTTTACTAGAGCCTCTTGCAAAAGAGCAAGGAGGCTTTGTTGTGTCAGGCAGGAAGCACAGAAGCGGGAAAGCTACTCAAGGTAAACATCACAGTGTGAGATGCCAGTAAAATGTGGAGGTTTTCCTCCTTAACTTAACTCCCTGCAAGGCCTCTTAATTAAAGCTGCCCCAACCAAAGGCTCTTAGAAAAATAAGGCACATGCCAAAGCGTAGCCTTGTGGTTAAGGCAGTGAACAGAAGGTCAGAGCTGTGTTCAATTCCCAGCTCTGCCAAAGACAGCTCAGGCAGTTTAGGAGCCAAAGTTTCTCAGAAGATCAGAGGGATATGGGCCCCCAAGTGCTCTGACACCTTTGAAAATGGGACAGTCTCCTGAATCACTGAGGTGTGTTTGAAAATGTCCTCTCATCCAGGGCCGGCTTTAGGCCGATTCCCCGGAATCGGGCCCCATGGGTAAGAGGGCCCCGCGCCTTAGGTTCACAGGGTGGGGGGGGGTCCACTCCGGGGTCTTTGGCAGCGGGGGGTCCTTCAGTGCCCCGGAAGACGTGGAGCGGACCCCCCCACCCCTGAAGTGCTGCCGAAGACCCTCTGTGCCTCAGTTTGCCACCTGTACAATGGGGAAGAACAAACTTTCCTTATCTTCTAGCCGTCAGAACAAAGTAATGTTGGTGAGGTACCCACATGCTATGGTTAGGGCCCTATCAAATTCATGGTCCATTATGGACAATTTCACAGCCATAGGATTTGAAAATTAGTAAATTTCACGTTTGCAGATGTTTAAATCTGAAATTTCACAGTGTTGTAACTGTGGGGGTCCTGAACCAAAAGGAGATTGTGGGGGTCGCAAACCTGTGTAGGGGGGTCATGGGATTGTCACCCTCACTTCTGTGCTGCCCTCAGAGCTGGACAGAGTGAGGAGGAGGGGGTGTAGAGCTATCTGTAGACAGAGAGATACCCAAGAGCAGCCCTGCAGGGAAAGAGCAAGCCCTGCCCTGCCCCAGCCCTGCCCCGACTAGCAGCTAGGAGCCCCCTTTGCTGGAGCGCTCCCAGCAGCACAGGGAAGATTGGATCCAACTCCACAAGCCTCTAACAGCTGTAGGAACCTCTGGGGCTGCTGCCCAGTCCCAGAGCATCCTGCAGCAGGGGGAGGCACCCGGAGGTGGGTCTAGTCCGTCCTCCCACCCTGAGCAGCTGTGCAGGGGATGGACAAGTTCTGTCCGTCCCCAGCCAGATCTAGGAGCCCCCTTTGCAGGGACGCTCCTAAGAATAAGGGGACATCGGATTTCACGGGGAAGGGCTTATTTCATGGCCCGTGTTGCATTTTTCATGGACGTGAAATTGGTAGGGCCCTAACTATGGTGATGGGGCCACACAACTGCCTACATGGAGATAGTGGTTTGCTTTTTTGCTCATTTCCCTAACAGCAGACACGCTAAGGGGAAGACTTTCAAAAGTATAAATAGCAGTTAGGTGCCTAATTGTAATTTGTCTCTTTTGAAAATCTTCCCCTCAAACTTTTATGGCAGAGCTACTTCAAGAGTTAGCAGTTGGCCCTAAACAAGGGTGCCCAAAGTATGGTCTGAGTGTAACACAAGGGATCCGGCAGCTATAACTGTAGAAAGAAGACGGAGCTAATTGATGGCAGCTTTTTTCCATTGCTGGTGAACTCAACCAACAAAGCAATTTCTGTTCACTTATCAAATGCGGTTTCACTGTTTGCTCCCCCAGCCTTGAACTGTTATGTAGAGTTGCTTTGTACAGCTAAACACTTGCCAGGTTTCACTCCAGAGGTGGCTGTGTAATGAAGTGGTCCCTGTGTACTGTTTGAACAGCGTTTTTGTTTGCAAAGCACTTTGGAATCCTTCTCTGTTGCTATAGAAACGTGAGATTAAATTATGAAGAATATTTAAGTACAAGCAAATGTGGCAGTGCACACAAGCTTCTGATGCACCTTAAGGTTGTACTTGAGTTAAACTGGATGCAGGCCTCATGCTGCTGGAAAGTTGACAGAATGATGTGGTGCTTCTCTCAGTTGCTCTGTTCTTGCTCAGTTTCTGTAAGCAGGATTTTTAGGTTTTTTTTCACCCTGCCTGCTCATAAGAATATTATAGCCAAGGAGAATATATAGAACCATTTGCTGTGTATTTCTCCATGAACATGGAGAAGCCCCTGGACTTCAGACGTTGATAGAGATGCTGAACACTCTAACACAGGGGTGGCCAATCTGTGACTCCGGAGCCATATGTGGCTCCTTGTATAGGCACCGACTCCAGGGCTGGAGCTACAGGCAACAACTTTCCAATGTGCCGGGGGGTGCTCACTGCTCAACCCCTGGCTCTACCACAGGCCCTGTCCCCACTTCACCCCTTCCCACCCCCTCCCCTGAGCCTGCCGTGCTCTCCCCCTTCCCCCCCCCCCCCCCCCGGGCCCCCCCGGGACCCCGAAACAGCTGATTTGGGGGGGGGGGGAGCGCTGATCAGCAAGGCTGCCGGTGGGCGGGAGTCGCTGGGGGGAGGTGGAGCTGATTGATGAGGGGCTGCTGATGTATTACTGAGGCTCTTTGGCAATGTACATTGGTAAATTCTGGCTCCTTCTCAGGCTCAGGTTGGCCACCCCTGGGCTAACAAGACTGCAACCCTAGTTTTAGCCTAGGTGGACTTTTCACTATCAAGCAGTTTGAGATAGGGTTGACAATTTTGGTTGGACATATTCCTGGAGATTTCATCTCATGACCTAATCTTTAATTAAAAATTCATCTTTAATTCATGGAGACTCCAGGACAATCCTGAAGGGTTGGCAACCCTAGTTTGAGAGACAACTTCAAGCTAAATCTTGGGTCTTAGCCCATGACACCCTTAAAGGGTTCAGATCTCACCTCTTGAAAATGGGCAATAAGTTATCCACTCAAGTGAGGCTTTTGGCATTAAATTTTACAGCGTATTTGATTAGCTCAAGTCCAACAAAGGAGAATTAACTGGGGAGTGGGGTGGAGGGGGCGGGCATGGGATTAAAACAGGGCCCACTTCTCTACTGCTTTGTGCTGTCACTTGCACTAGTGCAGTGGATGTAAAGCATTAATACTGTGATATAATAGCATTTTACACCCGTTTTAGAGGTGACAAAACTAACACAAGGTTCAAAAAGGGAAAATCGTGGTCCAGTTGGCATTGGATTCTATAAATTAAAACTTAAATGTCTATAAAATAAACACAAGGGTTACAGAGATGATGGAAGGATGTGTGGGGACCATACTTGTGATAGTACATGCTGTGTCATCTATGCCACTACTGTTTGACTTATGCACTTGTATGTAATGGAGAACATTCCAACCCAGAAGACTCTTTTTAGCAAGTGTGGCTTACCGCAGCTAACCTCTGTAGCAGATTGTTGTGCCAAGCCAAACTATGCTCTGATTTATTTTATGTATAGGTTGGCTCAGATTGTCTTTGGTTTAAGAGCACAAGTGGGCTGCAGCAGATGCAGTGCTAAGAATAGAACTGCAGGGGTGATTTGGAGGTTGGTTGAACTCGCAGGGAAATACTCTGCACCAAAAATTCCAAATCATCTTGCCTGGTGCTCTGCAGCCAGGGTCCCCCAAAGTTTCACTATGCTCAGGTACTGCTGTGTCCCCTCAGTATTCTTGAGTAACTTCTGAATAGAGCATTCCTTCTGCAGGAAGTTTGCTTTAGGTGGGAGATGTTCAGCCTTGAAAATAATGCCAATTTGCAGATTTTCAGACTCTAACACAAATACGCAGGGGGAAGGAGAGAGGGTTGTCTTTGTGTCATACTTTCCCATACTGTTCTCATCTATCTCGCTCAATGGACGCTTCTTCCGTCAAGGTTAGAAGGCATGCGTTCATTTAGAGAGGAGCACGTGTACATTTGTTATGAATCTAAGGGAGATCTGACAACCAATGAATTATTCCTTTCATGACTAATGTCCCTTCCATGAATGAGATTTTGGGTGCAGTGCACACACGGTAGCAGTCTTCACTAATGGATATTTTAGGCTTGCATTTAAGGATATGTAAAACGTAAGCTATCATTGGTCTTGGTAGAGACAAAATTTAAGTCAGTCTAATGTGAACTAGATGGAGGAAGTTTAACGTACAGCCAACGGATTTAGAACTATCTCCATGTAAAGGAATCTCATTTGTTACAGACAGACACACACACTCCTATCTGACTCCATTTTCCTCCCTGACAGTCATCTACAATGTTATGATTTTGGAAACTTGGATTTTGCCCAGTGTCTTCAGATAGGTTGAAACTTGAAATGCTGCAGTGAAGTCATAGCAATTGAGAGGTTATGGGAAAAGATCAGAGATTTGTGGTTTGGATACGAGAGATAATACAGTTTGGATAAATGGGAAAAAGCTTGTAACAGTGTTCTTGGGGCTTGCTTTCAGAGTTGGAAAGTAGCTCCTAAGTGCTGTAGCTGCAATTCTTGAGTTGACGTGTTAATGGTGTCTCACTTGCTAATCCTGTTTTCTTTTGTCTCCCTCTTCCTTTAGCATGAAAGACTTTCCAGGTAAGAGCTTTACCATTCACACTTTCTAATTAACAGATATAAATGGTATATTTGTCTTGCCTCCTACATTCACAGCACTCTAAATGAGTAGCATTTCCTGCTTATTGGAGATGAAGCATGGATGAGGGTCCAGGACTAAGTTGATTCCAAAAAGGGTTCCCTTGATATAATACTTGCCTCATGCAAGTTTTGGAACCATTCTTCTCCCAAAAAGAAATCACATAGGCCTTGGCTACACTCGGGAATTCGCGGCAGCACTGTGAAGCGCGAGTGTAGTCGCACCGCCAGCGTTGCGAGAGAGCTCCGAGGGGAGTAGCTTGCAGCGCTGCAGGCTCTGATCACACTGGCGCTTTACAGCGCTGCACTCGCTGTGCCCGGGGGGGGCTTTTCACACCCCTGAGCGCAGCAAGTTGCAGCGCTGTACAGCGCCAGTGTAGCCAAGGCCATAGGCAGTGACTCAGCAAGGAGAAAGACATTATCCCTTTCACTGCTGTTTGAATGGGTGGGGAACCCCTCCGCCAGCGAGGCAGAACCATACCTTGGGGGAAAGGTTGGCATAAACCGCTGACTTGTATATCCTTGATTGGTGGGGATGGGCCAATACCCTGTTTTCTGAGTTTCCAAGCTGTAGGTGACCATGTCGGTCAGGAGTTCCTCATGTGAACTTCATTTAAGCTTTGCACTGAGCTCCAGAATGATAACAGTGACGCTATGTCAGTGACTGTTCTGAGGTGCTTCTGGTAGGTGTTGAGATGTTTCTTGGAAGGCTTGAGTCCTGACCAGTCGTGGTCACACTGACCACATCTTAGCTGTTCCCAGGCTGATCTTTACTCTACTAGTGTTGGATCTTGTTTGTTTTTAGGTTGGAATCAGCAGGTACAAGCCCTACCACCAGCGACTCGTACAGCGATCGCGCCTCCAGCCGCTCCAGCGCTTACACCAGAAGAGAGAACCGCCTGGCTTCCCTCAGCAGTAGAACAGAGGAGGAGACTAACAGGGACTATAAAAAAGTAGGGCTCTTTTATATGTAATGTTTCTACCCCATGTACCCTAAGAGCTGCCTGTTTGAGCTGTAGCCTTCTTGCAGAAACCTGAGGTCTGCGGGGAGGAGCTGTGAAAGATCAAAAAGGGAGAGTTTTCAGGAATCACTAAAAGTTACCTTGCAAGCAAAGAGTTATTTTAATCAGCTCAGCCATCACCGGCCTTGTTTCTCTTGACTTCACTGTCTGTGGGAATCACACTCCTTCAAAGGTATAAAGAATCATGGACTCAGGGAGCGAGAGAAGATTGAATACACAGGAAAGAGGCGAGCAGGCTGGAGAATGGTTCCAGCTCAGAGTAGTTTGGTTTAACAACATGCAGCTAGTTTACAAAGTTCCTTTTCAGGGGAATTTCTCAAATGACAAAGATGAAAGCATCTGAAAAGTAGCTACACAGTCTGAGTGGCATTTTGGAAAGCCTTATCGTGCATTATTGCTGGGTAATATTTGCTCGGTGTTTATAACCACTGGTTTTCATTACATTCTTCATCTGCTTTGAATTAGCACCAGGATGAAACCTGGAATGCTAGTTGGCAGGGGAAACCAAAATACGTAGTTTGGTATTATGAGCTAAGGGGAACGTAATATACGTCCGTCCGTGGGCGTTAAGCTACCACCTTTATATAGCTATTTTGGAAGAACCTAATTTAACTCTTGCCTTAATCCTTCAATAACTAAAGCTAAGGGGTGAAATCATTCTTTAACCTGATCTTAAAGCAGGGAGGAACGTGTGGGTGTGGGTGTGTATGTGTGTGAGAAATAAATGAAATAAAATATGGTAATAGCAAGTTACAACTGTGTGAAAGGTGAACCGATTAAGGTGATCTTAATTCCTAGGGATGTTAAACCCTAAAAGGTACTTCATTTTCGATTTTTAAATAATGTGGTATGGTGAGAGAGGACTCCATCCGAATTAGAAATCAGTGTCTCCTTAATAGCCAGTCAACGTGCAGGACTGTAACATTCCAGCACAGTTTGTCTAAAGGTGTTTGTCTTGCCTCTCTGAGAGGTGGGAAATACTGATGGACTCAGGAATTGGTGAGGCTGGTAATCTTTCTCCCTGGTAGAATGTCTTGACAGTTTTCTCTCCTCCTTGAAGTGAAACCATGTAAGAGCATAGCAACACACTCTCAGATGAATTATAGGTTTAGGTATGGTCAGCCAACTCAGTGACGTTGATTGAACCTCTGAGTTCTTTATTATATTAAATTATTAAGACAGGCAAGCCATTCTTAAAAATGTCCCTTTTCTTTGTCCACTGCCTGTGGCTTTAAGAAACTACAAAAGCTGCAACGGACCTTCTTAATTTCTTTTACGAAATCAGTTTATTAGAACTTGGGAGGAAAAAATCAGTGCAGAAGAGCTGAGCCATTCTTAGAAAGTGGTGGCAATGCGGAAACGGCTCTAAAACCTGCTACTGATGTTCAGAGCTGCGGAGCACCATGTCTCCATGCAGTTGTGACTGTTAGGCAGGCTCATCTGATAGGCACAGAGCAATTCACATACCTGGCTTCCTGTTTCAGCTCTATGAGGGCGCGCTGTCTGAAAACCAAAAGCTGAAATCAAAACTGCAGGAAGCCCAGCTGGAGCTGGCTGATATCAAATCGAAACTGGAAAAAGCAGCCCAGGTAAGGAGGAAAGGGTCTCCAGACCTGGGGAGATGAAGACGGGAGGAGGAGGTGTTGGCTGATGAACCTATGATTTGGAGGTGCTGGTATGGTTTCCGTAAAAGAAAATTGTGCTTGCTTGTAAAGTGCTTTGGATTCTCTGAAAGGTGCCATTGAAGAGGAAAGTATGATTGTTCATGTTAACTACATTAGGCTCCTTGGAAAGACAGCTTTCTTAGGTATGGAGGTTCTGGACAGTCCCTTTGTGCTGTCCTTGTGCATGCCACTCTGTTTTAATAACTTTCTATTTTTAATTTAAATAGCAGAAACAGGAAAAAACCTCTGACAGATCGAGTATGCTGGAAATGGAGAAAAGGGTATGGGTTTGTGTCTCATTCTTTGACTTTTATGGCTCTGATATGCATGTTAGTTTCTGGAAGGAAAATGTTAATAAAAAACATGGGCACATTTTGTTTTTGCCCCACGGGATAGCGCTTGTGATAATACATGAGTTCTGATTTTGGCTCCCCAAGCTTTTCTGATCACTGTAAAACAGTTAAACTTCACTTTCTACCTTATCACAAGATGCTACAGAACCACAATTTACCTTTCATGGTGTTGAAGGGTTATTGGCCCAGTGTGGCAATTCCTTCCACATCCTCCAAGTCTTCACCAACACAAAGGACCGTCTCATCAAAAAACCCAACCCTTTCTAGTCAAGTGGGTAGTATCTTGTACCTTGAAATATGAGCCTCTGAGCACTCCCTTCCCCTGTCTGAGCAGTCCAATTCACGGCAGTAGATCAAAGACTTAAATTGCCATTCCTGGCTAAAGTGATGTCTTAATCCCATTGCTTAAACTGTGTTCGATTAATTAGATTTTGGAGCCTTCTGCTAGTTGTGAGGATGGGGTTTAAATCCAATTCCTGAAGTGAAAGACCTGAGCTACTTGTGTGCAAACACATACCAGTGTTATGTCTTTCAGAGATGGTCACATTCAAGCATCCTTAGTTTGCACAGTAGCAAACATTCTTTCTCCTTGGCCTGCAGCCTATACTGTCTTAATCTCATCAGGTCTCTCCAGTTAAGCAAGGCTGAGCCTGGTCAGTACTTAATTGAGGGCTCTTCAGCAGACGTGTAGGTCCTGCAAGCAGTGGTGGTAGTGTGTGAGTCAATGGCTTTCTTCCCCTCTGAGAGGGTTCAAGCCAGTGCTGCAGCAGGAAGTCCTGAACAATTGTGGATATTAGAACCCATAATGCAGTTTCATAAAAGGGGTGTAACTGGGCTCTAGTTCAATTCCAGTTCATTGGTGAAGGTGGGGGAGTAGTTCTGCCTCCTCAAACTCCCCCTGTAATTTTAAGCACATACAGTTTTCTCACATCCTGTCTTTAAAACTGTGCCTAGTTACACTGCATGTGAGTTCAGCTGCCATACTTTACCCCAGTGATGGCTACACTTGATTGGTAGATGAAGTAATTCCTGCCTTTCTGAAGTGCTTTGGGATACTTTTCTATGAATGTCACTATAGAAATATAAGCTACTATTTTTTTTCTTTGAAGAAAAAGTATTGAGTTCTTCCCCAAATCTGCCGCATGATCATCAGTGTTTCGAATGTTTCTAAACAGGGGAAACGAGCCCTCGAGCGGAGACTTTCTGAAATGGAGGAGGAGATGAAGGTATGAAAGAATTTGCTCACCCCGTTTTCCCTTCTGTGTTTAGGATTAATGACTGTAGAGGTTATCATGCAGGAGTGGAGTACGTTGTGTGGGAAGAGGTGTCCAATGTAACTCTCTGTGTGTGTCCCTTTATGCAATCCTGACTTGAGTTACTGGCCATGTTCTCAGAGCATGGGCGGATACTAGAATTGCTATATCTGATCACTCAGTCAGTTGCATCTCACATTGGATCTATGCCTGTGCCGTTTGATCACACAATAGTGGAAGCTATTTCTCCCAGAGAGCTTTCAGAAACTAACCCTTTGTGATCTCCTAGGTGAGCTTTGTTGTGCTGATCCTGCGTGCCTTGGAGCAGTAGGCCAGCTAAAGTAAAGCCCTCCGTGTTTCATTTCATGTGAACTGGAAAGGCAAAGGAGTTTGTCAGGGAGGTGATGGTGGCTTTGAGAAGTCACACACAGCAGCCAGGGGAAAACTTAAAATGATTGTACTTCTGCCCTCCCTTCCGAGAACACATTGCTGGAAGGAAATCTCAGTAAGTCATCTTGGAACAGAAGATTGTTGTCAGACTTACCTATATTTGTTCCCTCTTACTCCCGTTGAAATGTACAGGGATGCTGAGTAGCACACGCCCTCTCAGCGCAGCGACTGCCCGACTCAAACAGCTCCTTTGCTTTGCCACTTCTCCTGCCAGTCAGCTGCATGGAAGGACTGCCTCCCTCACTTGAAAGCTCTGCGAGCACTGATCTGGCTGGCACAGCTCTGGAGTCAGCTTATTCTGATGGGGGGAGAGGGGGGCTGCATGTTGTGCTGTCCCAGTGAACCGAAGGCTTTAAGCTGGCTTTGCAATGTTACATCATCTTATGCAATACACTCCTGCTGACATTGATAGAACGCACCTCTTTGTTCTCTCTCCCCCCGGTTCATTTCCCTTTGAACGCAGTCCAAGTGGGACTTAGCTTCATCACTTTAAACAAAAAGAAGGATTCTCCTCGTGAGGGTTAAGAGCTGCTGAATCCCCTTAACCTATTGCAGTGATGAAAGCGATTTCCTGCCTTGCTGGAGATGGTTCCAATTTCACATTTGCTCAAAGGAGCTTCAGATTTTTACAGAGCATAATGAGTCTTTGAAGTAAAGCTCCAGTTGGCTATTCCTGTATCTTAAACTCAAATTACTAGAGGATCTCGACTCCCCGGTTGTAGGCAGGGGCTCAGAGATGGTACTACAAAGTGAGGTTCTGGGCACAGTCTGGAGATGTCAGTGTCCCAGAAAGGCCACGTTATGACGCTGTCACATATAATTGAATGCTCATGTAGGGAGGCAGACATCCCGGTACCATGTAAGAACCCGAATGGAGCAGGGAGAATGAAGAACCCGGAATGTAATTATTAATTGTGGGTAAAAAAAGCTCAGCTGGAGTCTTTGTCTACAGACCTTCAAACAGTAGTTTGATTAGCAGAAAAGTTTGAAATCCACACTTACTAGCTGGTGGGAGAGGAGGGAGTTGGGGACTAGATGTTCACATGTATACATTTATTTTAAATATAAGCACCAGAATAGTGAGCATTTCATCACCACAGAGAAATTGTTCTGGCTTATAGGCATGAAAATGTGACTCTCAGGGTAACCATGTTCCCCTATTTTTACAGCAGTCATACTAACAGTGGGCTTGTCTATATGAACACTTAGTTTGCAGCAATCTGAGGTGTAAATCTTCCTCGCAGTAAATGTGCATGTGGACCACAAAGCAGCTTAAACTGAGGAGTAAACAGGCCAATCGATGGCCTGTCAGTTCTGTGTGCTTCAGTGCATTTGATGCTGACAAAGTACTGGGACTGGCCTACCAGAGCCCCTGGACTGACACTTACTCTTTTCATCGGCTACTTTTACCCATTCATAGCCTCACTTTACTGGGCTCCTCCCGAAGAAAGCAGCAAAGTGACCTTGTGTTAATAGAACAAAGATACATTCACCCTGACTGCAGCTCCTCTGTGCTGCCGTTACGTTTTGACTTGTTACTCTTGCAGAAAGTTCATAAGAATGCTGTCAGATCCTGCTGTGTTGTAGCATTTCTTGGCTGCCAGCCACTCATTAAGAGGGTATAAATTGCTGAGCTAGAAATGTTAAATGAGGCAATTCTTGTGAGCACTCAGGACTGTTAGAAAAGCAGGCTACTCGCTAGCATCTTACATCTTTCCTGAAAGTGAGAGAATTGACACTGTCTAATCAGCTGAATGAGAGGTTTAAGAGAATAAGCATTTTAATCGCTAACGTGTGAATGGCACTATGAAAACTAAAGCATTTACCTGTGTGATTGTGCATCACTCCCAACACTGCCACCAGAGAGGAGCTGCTGACCCCATCTTCCCCTTGCTTGCTAGTCTTGTATATTCCCACCAGCTCTGCCTACTGACCTGAAGTGGTGTCAGTTGAGCCAGTTCACTAATTTTCCTTAACATGGAGGCGTGGAATGTGAGTTGTTCCAATAATCAAACATCTGGGGTCATTAGCACTAGTGTTAATCCTGTCATTTTCAGAAGGTCATAACAAGTTTTGAGTTATTGTATGTCTGACCTATTTCCAAGTTCCCTGTTCCTTTGGTATTTGTCTTGCTCTCCTCCTGCTCTGTGCATCAGGTGTCCTCCAGTAGACTGATCCCAACCAGAGTGAATAGAGAGGACTTGAATCCCCTTGTAGCAGACTCTCTAGGGCTAGAGAAGCAGGTGAGGATCACACACAGTGCTTGGGCGTACAGGGTGCAAAGCTTTTCTGCCCCATCTTGTGCTTCGGAATACTAGTTACTTGGCTCCCCCAATTCATGGACTTAGCCTGATGCTAAGGTAGCAACCAAAAAGCAGGGAACAGTGTAAAGAAGAAAATAGCTGATCCTGAGAAACCTTCAGTGCGTGAAGAGAAATGTGCCCACAGACACACTCTTGCTGAAGTGATAGAGGGGTGCCGAATGTTTTCCTGACTAAATCTGAGGTGGTGCTGATCTGACTGAAGGTGCAGGAATCTGGTTAGTGAAGTAGAAAGAAAATTACCATTTATGCTGAATTGAATTCAATGCCCAAGCTCCCAAGGTTGCTCCATTCTCCTAAAACAGGATATAGGAAACTTCCACTGAAATCAATGGAAGCTGCCCATATTGTGCAGCAGAAGAGGATCCCAGCATTTGGTGAGAGATGTGTGCATTGAGCCCTCTTGAAATAGCTGGATGGTCGAATGCATGGATTCTCAAACTGGGGGTTGTGACTCCTCAGGGGGTTGCGAGGTTGTTAAATGGGGGTTGCGAGCTGTCAACCTCCACCCCCAACCCCGCTTCACCTCCAGCATTTATAATAGTGTTAAATATTTTTTTAAAAAGTTTTATTTTAATTTATAAAGGTGGGGGAGGGTGTTGTACTCAGAGGCTTGCTGTTTGAAAGGGGTCACCAATAGAAAAGTCTGAGAACCAGTGCAAACTCATTGTATTTGACTGGTGCACGCACAAGATGCTGGAAATTGAGTTCACAGACAGCTGCATTGGGCTGTGCTGTTCTGTAGCCCAAGTACCAAGAAAAGCAATGAGCAATTGTAGCAGTCTCACTCAGGGGCTGGTATTTGCTGTTGGCTTTGGGCCTGGCTTTTTGGCTGTTACTGGGCTTTCTTTGAGTGTAAGAACTGGAAAGCTGGCTTTCCTCACGGTGCTTTGCCTTGCTGGGTGTGTACACACACCTCCACACAGTAGCCAACACCAGATTATTGTAGGTTGCAGTGTTGGTGAGGCCAGGCTGTGCTCAGATGCTGGCATTCTGAGGCTTGGATCCAATATCTGTACTGGAATATGAACATTGTCTCTAAATCAATATTGTGGCGGGTTGGATCACAGAAACCCCCTTGGGAGCTGCCACCCGATGTGCAAAAGACTACCTCTGCTCCTGTTTTCCCTGCCAGCTCAGGACTCCAGCACCCTGTCTTGCTGAGCCCGACACTCCCGTCTGCTCCAACAAAGACCCAGGGTCTGAATTACTTGCCCCAAAGCTGCAAGTTTACCTGAAAACAGCTCACAGAAGTGTGCTTGTCTTTAGCACTCAGATGCCCAACTCCCAATGGGGTCTAAACACAGATAAATCCGTTTTACCCTACATAAAGCTTATGCAGGGCAAACTCATAAATTGTTCGCCCTCTAGAACACTGATAGAGAGATATGCACAGTTGTTTGCTCCCCCAGGTATTAATACATACTCTGAGTAAATTACTAAATAAAAAGTGATTTTATTAAATACAGAAAATAGGATTTAAGTGGTTCCAAGTAGTAAAAGACAGAACAAAGTAAGTCACCAAGTAAAATAAAATAAAATGCGCAAATCTATGCCTAATCAAACTGAATACAGATAATTTCACCCTCAGAGATGCTTCAGTAAGTTTTTTCTCAGACTGGACACCTTCCAGGCCTGGGCACAATTCTTTCCCCTGGTACAGCTCTTGTTGCAGCTCAGGTGATAGCTAGGGGATTCTTCATGATGGCTCCTCTCCCCTTTGTTCTGTTCCACTCCTTTATATAACTTTTGCATAAGGCGGGAACCGTTTGTCCCTCTGGGTTTCCACCCCCCTCACTGGAAAAGCACGAGGTTAAAGATGGATTCCAGTTCAGGTGACATGATCACATGTCACTGCAAGACTTCATTACCCACTTGCCAGCACACACACATACAGGAAAACTCACAGGTAAATACAGCCATCTGCAGACAATGGTCCTGGTTAATGGAGTCATCAAGATTCCAAACCATCATTAATGGCCCACACTTTACATAATTACAATAGGCCCTCAGAGTTATATTTTATATTTCTAGTTTTAGATACGAGAATGGTACATTTATACAAATCGGATGATCATACTCAGTAGATTATAAGCTTTGTAATGATACCTTACAAGAGACCTTTTGCATGAAGCATATCCCAGTTACGTTATATTCACTTATTATCATGTTTTTATAAAACCATATAGACTGCACAACGTCACAAATATAATGCCCTCTCTCAAATACATACCTCTCATTTTACGTCTTAGATCTATTTTATGTTTGTTCTATTCTTGCCAGCCACATGACTCCAGTGAAACACTGCAGTTTAACTGAAACGCCACGAGGGGACGGCTTTCTCTTGGTGTCTGTTTTGAGGCAGTATCGTAAGCATATCAGTCTCCCAATATTTGTCAGTTTAGATCATATTTGAGGCTGACTGCTCTGGTCTACTAAAGGTGCATGAATATTCATAGTGAGAGACCAGTTTGGCCTGGACAAATTAGGGATAGACTATGACTCATTTCCCTAGTGTAGGATATTCCCTCCCTGAGATTCACAAGGAGATTTCTTTCCAATTCCATTACACATGTTCATTGCAATGTGCTAAAGGCCATTGTTTGTTCTTTCCCATTTATGTGTAAGCTCCACTCATTTTGCCGATCAGCTGAATGCTGAATCCTTTTGGAAATCCCCACTAATTTTCAAATGCATAACTTACACTGCCATTGACACCAGTGATGAATTTGGCCCCTTGTATCAAACGTTCACTGCTACATAAAATGAATAGTGCTGGTGAATATAAAAACAGGCTAAGTAGAAGTAGCTGTTTGTTGCTTGTAACAAGCACATAGTTTAAGCTTGACAACACTGATATTAAGCAACTCTCCTCTATTCACCTCTGCTGCTTATGTTTATCTTCCAAGGCTTTAGAGTTAGCTCTCCTGGTTCCTGACTTGTTCAATAAAGTCCTTTGTCCCTCTGTTCCATCTGAATGGTATTTGCTATTGGTTTATGGCATGGGGATTTCAAATGCCATTTGCAACTGCCCTCATCTTTAATATATAGGTACAGCCCTCAGATGCTACAGGTCCCAGCCTGCAGTGGTCCCTCTGGTAACTGTAGTAAGTGTTGTTTGATGCAAATTGGATGTAGTCCTTCAGCTCTTGGCCAGTTTGCCAGTGCATCTTACGGTTCGGGAAAGACCAGCTGCTCCAATGAATAGAGGCCTCCTTTTTAATCCACCATATTGACTAAACTGCATAAATAACATTACCTTTCCAGTGGCTGCTTCCCTTCAAAACCCACCCCAGCGTATGTACTCGGAGGAGCATTCGACTGTTTGAATTTTCAGGGAACACAAGATTTTAAGCCGACGTGATCAGGGCCTAGGTGTTTTCACTTTTGAATTTAGGATTGTTCTTCTCATGACTGCTTCAGTCTCTGCTCAACTTCTCTGCACCCGTCTCCATGATACAGCCTTGTATCTAGCACATGCTGTGCCTCTGTTGGACTGGCTAGTGGCTGGTCCTGCTGGAAAAAGGAACCTGGCAAGTCCTCAGTCACTTCCTGTCACTTGAACTTGGCATGTGTGTTGCCATTCGTGGCACAATACAAATAATGGCTGATATTCAGCTAGTGTCTGTGTTGCTCTTACTGCTTTTCCTTTTACTGTGTGTCTTCCATGCTTTCCTTCATCTTACTTTTCCGCTCTCCTGTAGCAGCTATAACTGTACTAATTTCATCTCTATATTGCCCTGGGTCCATTGATTTCTTTTGTTAATTGAGAATGCTTTGTTCCTAGTATGCCTGCTGTTTAGGGTGCTATTTAGTGCAGCACTGTTCAGGAAGAAATAGATTTCTCTATTTAAAAACGACTAATTTATTGGGAGCTGGGTGGCCTGGGGCACTGAATTTTCACTGATTGAGATCGGGGCTCAAATTTAGCTTGGGTGGCTGAGAGAAGAATTGAGTGGTGATCTCGGCGGGGATGCACGAACACATGCACTTTGGCACAATTGGTAGATGACCAGGCACCAGTGTAGAAGATGCTGCTGTTCAGAGTGGTGAGAGACACAGGATGGAATTGCAGGGCTGCAGCAGATGCATTGATAGAACTATGCATGTGCTTTAGTCTTAGTATGGGGATGGCTGGTACTTGGGTAGAGAGTCAGGCAGATCAGAGGACTGTAAGGTACAGGTTAGCCTTCCCTCTGCTGTTGGAAATAGCTCTGCAGGCTGGAGAGTGAAGGACAGTAGAGTTAGTATGTGGTGTAATCTGTATTTTCAAAATTCCTCTACGCAACTCTACTACAAGAACCTGCTTTACTACACAAAGCTGCTTTTGTTTGGGCAGGAGGTCATGTGAAGAGGAAGAGTTAGAGATTCTTAGTTGCCCCTGAGCTGCTTTCAAAACCATGGTCCCTGTGGCCATTGAGTCATTGATGTCAAACGCTCTTAGTAAATTGTAAGGAAAGTTCAGGTACCGTGTCCAGGGTTACCATGTGTGGCTTTCAAGGACAGTAAGATGGAACACAGTCTACAAGAGAACGCTGCCATTCTTAATAAAACCGCTGTTTAAGTGGGTTTAGCCTGTAGCAGAATGGACGGTGCCTGAGGCTTCCTTTCTAATGCTTCAATGTGTTGTCCAGCCTCTTGTGTGCTTTCACATCTCTCCACTTCGCTCACATTGCTGTTCTTTTTTTTTTTAGTGTTTGTGAACTAAATTCACACTTGTGGCCTCTTATATCCTTGGTCTGTTTTGTCTGTCTTTCTGTCCACTCCGTGTCTCACTCTCTGCAGAACCTCCACCAGCTCAAACAGATTCACACCCTGAGGCAGATGAATGAGCAGCTGTTGACCGAAAACAGGGCCTTGACCCGGGTCGTAGCCAGGCTCTCAGCGTCCACCGAGCCCCCAGAATCAGAAGAGCTATAGCTTCTTCCCCTCCAGTTCACCTCGCCTCCTTCCTCTATTCCAGGCAGGTCTTTACTGTTATTGTCTGAACTGTCCCTTGCCCCTTTTAACTCTTCATGAAGGTGTTTGGTAAGCCTGTGGCTCAAAACACAGCATGTGGCAAAGGGGTGGTGGGCAAAGGATTCCCCCCGCCCACTCTTAAAAAAGCCCACCTTCCAACATGACATAGTTCTGTGTTTGAACCCAGAGTTTTAGAATACACTGCATTTGGCTTCTCTGCTCTTTGCCCCACCTTGGAGATGCTGGCCTCATCGCTTTTGCAAATAACTCCTACTCCAGGGATGCATTTTCCATGTGTGGGCTTGAGATTGGAGAACATCGTCCTGCGTAAATGGAAGACTTCAACCCCTCCCCCCTTTTCTCAAAAACTCCTGAGCTGAGGACACAGTAGAGGCTGGAGTGGATAACAAGCTGCTACTCAAAACCGGAATATTTGTCCTCATGATCTCCTGGGACTCTTAATGCTGATAAATGGACGTGTTACAGTGAGTCTGCCAGCACCATCCATTATATCTTAAAGTGGGAGCATTTATTGCAGCATGTAATTGATCATACCAGGTACTATGAGTCGCTCTTATTTCACCTTGGTAGAGCTGTATCAGAAGTCAGTAGCTAGCAACTAATACTCACTACCTGTGACACCAGGATTATCTGAAGTCAGCATTAACGTCCTGCTGGGGAGACTGTGAATAAGCATTACACATCTCAAATGAGATAGCTGTTTATAAAAGTCTGGCACTTAGCAGTTGAAAGCTCTGTTCTTTTTAACTTTACTTGTATAAGGAAACGGTTTGTCCCCCTCTGTGTTTTGAAGGGTACTTGTTGACTGGGACTTTAATGCAGCATTTACAATATCCCCCAAGCAATCTATTTAAAGGTTAACATGAGCAGGTAGGATGCATTTGCTTTTTTCACAATTGTTAAATTTACTGGCGAGCAATTACTGTTTGAAAGCCCCAAAGTTGTCTGTTTTGATCAGCTTTGCGCATCATATGCCATGCAGTTAGGTCTCTTCTGTCATGCTTTTTCTTGCTCAGTGTTAAAATTAAGAGAACTAAAAATGTAAATCCTAACTGTCCCCTTCAAGCCTCTGTCAGTCTTGTGCCAGGTTAGTTCAGAGGTACATGGGCACACTCAGATATAACTAGGGAGGCAATGTGTTCCATCCCTTGGAACTAGGAGACTCATTCGTATTTGAAATAAGGTACAAATCTGTAACAGTGTGGGTGATTAATCATTGGGAGAAACTACCAAGGGAAGGGGTGGAGTCCCCATCTCTTGAGATATTCAGATCAACACTGGATGTCTTTCTAGAAGATGCACTTCAGCCAAACCCAAGTTTAGGCTCAGTACAAGCGTACCTGGGCAAAATTCTCTGGCCTGCGTAAGAGGATGTCCGACTAGATTAGGGGTCGGCAACCTTTCAGAAGTGGTGTGCCGAGTCTTCATTTATTCACTCTGATTTCAGGTTTCGTGTGCCAGTAATACATTTTAACGTTTTTAGAAGGTCTCTTTCTATAAGTCTATAATATATAACTAAACTATTGTATGTAAAGTAAATAAGGTTTTTAAATATTTAAGAAGCTTCATTATAAATAAAATGCATAAATTAAAAATGCAGAACCCCCAGACCGGTGGCCAGGAACTTGGGCGGTGTGAGTGCCACTGAAAATCAGCTTGCGTGCTGCCTTCGGCACACGTGCCATAGGTTGCCTACCCCTGCACTAGATGATCTAATGGTCCCTTCCTGGCTCTGCTGCTGACTCATTTATGACCATAAACAGGAAACCAAACCTCGGTTTCCCATCTGGATAATGAAAAAAATGGTTACCCTCCTTTTTAAAGTGCCTTGATCAACGAATGAAAACTGACAAGTATTTTCATCCCCATTAACCACTCCATATGCAAGGGTGATGGTGCCATTTCTCAAAGGGTTTTATTTAATTTTCAAAAAATCCCCATCCCTTCGAAAGGTCTCCATCACTTTCTCTTTCCAGTCACACCCTCGCTTGTACCTGACATGTGACAGATAAGTGAAGTGCATATGCAATACTTGCACATGCAGGATTCGCTTTACCATATTGTTACACCAGTCAAACAACGCTGGAAGGGATGTCCTGAGGACTGAATTCCCGCTGCTGTGTTGGTTCAGCTCGTTCACTTTCAGTATTGTATTGACCAGAAAAGTGTTCAGTTGTCTGTCCTAGTCATTGTCAATCTGCTTTGTGTCTAACTCATTTTACAAGACTCCAGTTTGCTTTACAGTGAAACAGATAGGGATCTGGTACATTCAGCAAGTAAGGGTGAGGAGGGGGGATGGTATTTTAAAAGCTTGGCTTTCTGCAGTCAAGCAGTCAGGTCTGTTCTACTTTCAGAAGTTCCCTTGGGAGTAGTTGGTTTCTTTGTGCCAGGGCTGAACCTTTTTAGAAGTACTTTTTTATTGTTAAAGTTGCATTCTTACTGGTGCAATAAATCGCCAAACCTTGGTGGACCTTGCTTGTAAAACGTGGCCAAGCTCCAAGCTTCCAGTAAGCAGTTAATATTGAGACACTGCTATGTAATCTCTTTCAGTCCTTATGGGAACCTATGACAGATTTACCTGTTCCCGAACCAGGAGACACCAACTAGAGGGTCCCCCACAGCCATTTGGGTTTGTTCAAGACTTCACAATGCACCAGAATCCACCAAACAGAGATGTAGAGAGCAGGGCTGGCTCTAACTTTTTTGCTGCCCCAAGCAGCAAAAAAAAGCGCCACACCCCATGCCACCCCCCGCCCCCTCCCGCCGCAGTGCCGCCAGAGCCTGCCCCCAGCGCCCCGCGCCGCATCCCGCGCCGCCGGAAACCCCCCACCACCGAGTCCCGCGCCGCCGCCCCCCCCCCCCCCCGCTGAGCGCCGCGCCGCCGGAGCCCGCCCCTGCCTCCCGCCGAGCGCCGCCGGAACCCCAGCGCCGCACCCGCAACGCCCCCCCGCCGAGCGCCGCGCCGCCGGAGCGCCACACTCCCCCCGCCGCCCCTTACCAGGTGCCACCCCAAGCATGTGCTTGGGTGCCTGGTGCCTGGAGCCGGCCCTGGTAGAGAGGACACCAGCTTCTGGGAAGCTTTGCTTGTCTGGAAACTGAATCCTGACATGCAAACAGGAACTAATGTGATTAAACTGACTAGGTCTGTTGACCTAGCAGTTTGTGTATGGCTGTGCTGAATCTTGCTTGGGCTGCAAATTGAGTTGGAAGGCAGGAGAGAAGCAACCAGATACCAAATGCTTTCCCCATGTCACATGGTCTCTTGGGACTACAGTGATGTACGGTGTCCTCCATCCACCTAACAGTGGCAAGTTACCGTATATACTCGTTCATAAGCCGAATTTTTTAGTAAAAAAGGGAAGCACCAGAGAAGGTGGTCAGCATATGAACGGGTATAAAGAGGGAGACATGGGACACAGCCCCTTCCCCCAACAGAGGGAGCAAGGAGAGGCAGCAGAGCCAGAAGGGAAGAGGCGGGGCCAGAGTCTCTCCACTTCTGACCACGCTGCTCTCCCCCCAGCCTCCGAAGCATCTGCAGCTCCGGGGCTGGCAGGCTGCAGCCATGCCGCTTGGCCCCGCCCCCAGAGCACGCTGCGGCCGTGCCACCCGGCCCAGCCCGCTGGAACATGCTGCGGCCGCGCCGCCCAGTCTGGCCCGCCGGAGCAGGCTACGGCCGTGCTGCCCAGCCTGCTGGAGCATCTCCAGCCAGGCCAGAGACATCCTCCCCTGGCCCGCCCCAGATAAGGTGGGATGGGATGGGGAGAGTGTGGGGGTCCCGGGCTAGGGGTGGGGTCATGTGGGGGGTGGTCACAGGGGTTACTCCTGTGACCCCCCAGCTTCTCACCCCCCAAAACATTTCCCCACCAGTTGCTGTCCCGACTCGTCAGGGTAAGCAGCTGGTGCACCGGGACACTTTGTTTAGTTAGGTTTACCTCCGTGCCTGGCTCCTTATGGGTGTGCTGGATTGTCCCACTTGAGCAAAATAAAAAGATTCTTAAAGATTTGTGATTTTGTTTGGGGGACTTTCCCAGGTTTTTAAAATCCATCTCGACATTGATATTGACATGGATAACTTATCAGTGTTGCCTATCGTTGTCCTCAACCTATCCAGTTTTCAATCGATTGTGGCAGCCATGAGTCCAGCTCTTAATCTATACCAGTGTGAACCATGAGAATTTTTTCATAGCACAGTTTAGTGTAGACAAGACTAATCTTGTTGGATGTAAACTGCCCTGTCCTCTACCTGGAATTTCTGACTTGGCCATTTAAAGTTGACCTGCAGGGGAAAAAATGGGTTTGTGACCCTTTCAGCTTTGTGTGGCCGTACCCGAAAGGCTTTGAAAACATACTGTTTACCCCGGAGGTCTGGTGCAATGACATCCCAAGAGGGGAAGGGAATAGTCCACTACTGTTTTGATTTTAAGACCTATTAACTGAAATTACTAATGAACACTATACAGGAATTTCTGCTTCCACAGGAAGGATTTGCTCTGTCAATGTCTTCCTCCTCCTTCAGGTGCAGTATGAAAACTTGCAATACACAGCCCTCAGATCCTCCAGAAAAGTCAGGGATGACCAGACTTGCATCTGATTTTTTACTAAGGGCTTGTCTACACTTACCCAGGGATCGACGCATCGGCGGACAATTTAGCGGGTTTAGTGAAGACCTGATAAATCAACCGCAGATTGCTCTCCCGTCAACTCCTGTACTCCACCAGATCGAGAAGAATAGGGGGAGGCAATGGGATAGCATAGCGTGGACGCTATTAACATAAACCTTTCCGGTCTCCTTTGTCTACCATAAAGAGGCAAAAACAGGGCATGCACGTAACTTTCTAAAAATACTTCAGGTCACCCTCAGTCTGTTTGTCAATCATAACTAGCCATTGGCAATCAATTCACGATCTAATGATCAAGCTCTAAAATGATTCCCTCATCCTAGCCCTGCCTTTGTCCTGCTGCTTAACTCATTTCATGTAGTGCTGGCGTAACTTTAAGAAAGAATGCTGTCTCCGAACCTCCCACTCTGGGTCCTTTGGCTCGTCCAGAGAGCTGCCTCCGTGGCCGCACCTGTTCCCATTTCTCGAAAGGGCTGATCAGAATTGCAGAGGGTTTTGGAAAATCTCATAAATGTGCTGACTGCCCCCAGCAAGCAGCGGATGGGAAGTGTTCGGTACTGAAAGCACTCCGCGCTCATCCCCTGTCACTCCAGCTTTGAGTCTCCTGGACTGCTGTAATTCAGTGTGTATGTTCCTTTCCACCGGCCGCTGGCTCCCATTAGCCTGGTGAGGCTTTTGTGACCATAACAATGAGCTGTGTAACCCTTCCCCTGCCTTTGTCTTTGTGCAGGTTTTGACAGAGCTGAAGTCTGACAATCAGAGGCTGAAAGATGAAAATGGAGCACTCATCCGTGTCATCAGCAAACTCTCCAAGTAGGACGTCGGAGGGAAGGAAGGAAGGAGGGGGCTTCTGTGCACAAGCTGCCAACCCTGCCACCCAGCCCCCAACCGCCTCTTGCCCTCCAATCGAAAGTACAGCAAGCCTTTCAGCAGTGGGAACAATGCGCCTCGCACTCCCCCGTCCCGTCCCCTCATTGTACATTCCCTTAGCACCCCTCTGAATGCACCCCCTGCCATTTTATTATTTTAATTTAAGCATGTCGTGGTATCTTGGACATTTTATTCAAGGGGAAAAGAGACATGAGAGCTGGGATTGAGCTGCCAAAACTTCCTGCCACAAACCCAGCCTTGTCCACATTGGACTCCAGTCTGGAGCAGAGAAGCTTCTACTGTAATAAGCGATACAGAAATGACTCTGTAGAAGTGATCCGACGGGTCCAGAACCTTTGTAGCTGGGGGCGGGGGGACATGAGCGGGAGTTGTCACACTGAGGGTGTACGTCAGCTGCCCACTTGGCGTTGGGGGTCCGGTTACAATGTGATGCTGTGAAAGCCACGGGGGCTTGTTTCTGTGACAGACTGTGACGACAGCTGCTTTGCACGGAGGCTCTGTTCTCCTGTCGTCCCAGTAGCTGACTCTATTCTTACGATTTTAAATCTGTTTGCTATCTTCATTTCTGAATCCCAGTTTCAGACACACACTCAGACACACACACACCCCTGCCCTTTGCCCATGCTTCATTTCTGCAGCCCAGGCAATCGTGGGTCACTCTGTACTCCTTCCACAGTTGCTGTCTCGGTTACTATCCAGGTAATAGCATCTGCTAATTGCATCTGGGCTCTTTCCTCTTGGGATAAGATTCATTGCTGATATTGGCCGGGGTCTCTGATGAAGGAGAAACTGAAGCAGCAGAGGTCACCCGCTGCCCTCACATGCACATGTAACAAATCTGGGTGTGAATATCCATGCAGGGAGGTACGCATGCACAAGTAACCAACCCCCATCTTCTTCCAGTAGCAACAGGATGAGCATTTGTCTGTTAGTGTTACTTACAGGATAGCACCCTGCAAAGTACTCGGAGCAGATGTCTGGTGTACTTGTTTTAATTTCCAACAAGAGCAAAAATGAATGAAAATACAGGTGTATTTTGAGTTGGCTTTAAAGGGGAGAGGGTGGAGAGGCTGTATTTGGCTACAAAAAGGATAGCCCGGCCTTCGATGGCAAATCCTGACACAGCTAATACAGCAAGGTTGAGAAACCTTAAGCAATGATCAGTTGCCAGCTCCATGTCATTAGAGGGTGTAACTGTTTTCATTTAATAGTGGCCAGAATGAGCCAGTTTTGGGGTGTGTACTGGTAACCAGATCTGTGGGGTAAACTGTTTTGATTGCTGGAAGCTAGCAACAGGATTTGACCTGGATGAAAACCTCAAAGGGCTCTTTCATGTCCTGTGTACTTGGAACAATTTGGAAGTGTTCAC
The DNA here is from genome assembly GCF_013100865.1 of Trachemys scripta elegans. Classification (NCBI taxonomy): domain Eukaryota; kingdom Metazoa; phylum Chordata; order Testudines; family Emydidae; genus Trachemys; species Trachemys scripta. The sequence continues at coordinate 132,763,117 of NC_048301.1, read as the reverse complement.
TTCCAAGGGCATTAAGAAGGTGACTCCAGATGTTACACACGTCTCTTTCTAGCTTCCAGTGGAAGCCGGGCATTAACTTGTTAACACATCTGCTGAGCCTACCGTTAGAGGACTACTTGTGGTGGGTTCGGGAAAGGACCCTCCTTGTTCAGAGATTCCAGCGCTGGCGCAGAAGATGTGAGTCTAGCCACTATGTTGACAGGGACAGATGAGTAACTTGAACATGGATATTATTCTCATCATTGCTCAACAGGGTAAAGTCTAACTCTGTCTTTATCATCTCGGTTATTGCATCAGTAGGTGTTGGCCTGAGGCAAAGTTTCTTCTCTCCCTTCTATTTTTTGTATCCAAAACTTGGTTTTGCACCTACTCTCCAGCTACTGTGGTGCATCCACCATCCTCTCAGCTGAGCAGGATGACAAGAGCAGCCTCAGTGGCATCACTTGTGTGTGACGCGAGACATCACTTTTCCTCCGAATGCATTGAGTTGATGCAACTGCAACACATCTAGTCCGGAGGTGAAGAGATCAAAGCCAATCATGGCACCTGGGCCTTCTGCATAGTACTGTCTCTGAGCCAGGGATCCATTTTATTCCTTCTAGAACTTCATAGCATCTGGAATTAAAATGGGCAAATGCTTATCTGGTTTAATTCCTCACACCTTATCCAAGTGCTGCTCTCCTCTAGTAAGCACTTGTTCTCTGGGGTTTTCCCCATCCCCCTGGAATTTTCATTTTATGGCCCACTGCTTGCTTCAGATTTGGACTGTTAAGTCTAGATGTGACAGGAACTTGCTCACTTCCTATGTATATGGAGGTAGAGGTTCTACACCTGTCAGTGGGCTACGGAGAGCAATGCCTTTCAGCTGACTGGTATGCTATTGCGAGTCTCTCATCAACATGTTTTCCATTGGACAAGAACCACTGTCTGTTTTTTCAGTACTCCAGTCTGCAGTATTCCATTCTGCACTATGAGTTTGCCACTACCTACCTGGACCATTAAAAAGACAAAATTCAGGGAATCCTTCTTCTTTACTGCACTTGATCCTAACGAAGAATCTGCAATAGGTAATATGGGATGCAAGAGGCATGAATCTCATGTTGTACCATGTGAAGCCAAGACACTTTAAATTAGGTGTCTGTTTAGCACTAGGTTTATCATCCTAATATCTGTCTAGGCTAGAACTCAGAATAAAAATTTAATGTCATTGACTAGCCAGAGCTACAAGCATTTCATGATGATACAATACTGTTGTACACTGACTCGGTCAGAATGTTTCTTGGGCTCAGTTGACCTTTGCTGACTTAACTATCCCACTGAGGAGATACGAAGCAAGACACACGGCTTTCTACGCTCAAGGCAGGGTGCAGTTTTTTTAAAATGTTCCCTATTTTAATCCATAGCATTTGCCAGCGTTCTCCCCTAGAACGCACTAGAGCTTTTTCCAAGCAATTGCTTGGGGGTGAACCAATTTTTATCCAAGAAACTTAGCATAACTTGCAGCTGCAGTAGCTTTCAAGGACAGTTTTAATGTGCTTCTTAATTTATCTAGCAGGCTTTCCTGGTAAATTATTTCCCCATAACAAGCAGAATTCACACCTGTCTTTTTAACTGGCAGTGAAATCTAGAGAAGTATTTCTTCTGCATAAAAATTGCTCCATTTTTCAGCATGCAAGGATTAGATTTTAGCCAGGTTGTATGCAAGGATGACCTAGCATTGCAGTGACTCCTAGAATTTTCTCTGTCAAATAGAAATTTGGTGAGGAGGAAAACGTGGAAGTTTAGATCTGTGTGTTCTAAACACACTTGGGAAAGGTGGAAAGTGCAGGGTGTGTGTGAGAATTCTGTTTAAATTGAGAGAGGAGTCCTCTGCCTCTTACAGCTACTTTCCCACCCACAAAAGACTTGCATCAAAGCTGAACTTCAGAAATAGCCTCGCACCTTTTGAAGTGCTTGCATATCTCTTATAAATCCTTATGCTGCGAGCTCTCTGCAACTCTGCCTTTGACTAGCTGGGCCATGTAGGTAACAAAGGGCCACAGACATAATCTGAAATGAGGAAGAAATGTTCTTGAGCGGGTTTCAGTTTCATTGCTCACAAATTGGGAAACCAGGGTTTATTGAAGTGGGAGTGGGTCTGTTTGTCAAAGGTGAGTTTTGGGTGAAATCGAAGGCTTGCTAAGAGGGGTACCTGGGGTGTTGGAGTTTGCAAAAAAGCACTCTCCACTTGCATAGGGAATGTAGCTAGTCTTGAAAGCAGCTAATGTGGGACAGATCTGGAGTGATGGGCTGTATTGGCTGGAGATTAAGGTGGGCGTTCATATTTTTGAGTAAACGTGAATGATTTGGAGGTCATTGCACGGGAGTGACCTCTGAGCTATTAAAGGACAATGCGTTTTTTTAAAAAGAGAACAGAGGCAAAGCGGAGCCTGTATAGGATAGGTGTACTGTCAGTGTGGCTTCAGTTCTGTTATACCATGTGACTGGAGATTTTATCTAATGGATATTGATGTGGGACAGTAGTGACAGCAGCTCGCTGTACCAATATTGATCTGCTGTGTGTTGAAGTAGTGAATTGATTAGTCTAGAGAGCAGGCCAGATGTGCCTCAGCCAATCCGAGAGCAACTTATCTGCAGTGGTGCAGGTTTTTATAAGTGTACTGCACTCTTACGAATAAGCTGGTTTCAGACTGGTTAAGGGTTTTTGTGTCTTTTTAGTTTTGATCAGTGAATAAGTCGGCCATACAGTAATTGGATTGGCTGGCACAGTCTCCAGGTAATTTTACAGCACTTCCATTTCATCATAAAGTGCGGCAGATAATTGGTTTGGGCTTTCACCGGCCATTACAGGTCTTTTTCCCTTACAGCTATCAGTCATAAGACACTGGAGTATGACCAATAATCAATCGGTTGACAAAGTGCATGTGACGCAGGTATTGTACTACTCTTTGAATTATGATGTGTCCATTGGTGAAAGGTCAGTTCAGTCCCAACTCTGGAAGGACCTGATTTAAAGGCATCCGGATTATGTGCATTGTGGAAATGTCTCAGAATGAAGTCTGCTAATCTGGGCTAGTGAACTATTGTGCTCGAGTCTAGTTGGTGGGAAGCAAGTTAGGTTGTTTTCAAAGCCATTCTGTACAAAGCTTGTCAATCCATAACACACTTCAGCCCCCTGCAGGGGAAAGGATGTTCCAACCCTGATTCTGCCCATCATGCTTGGGGCTGAGCGAGCTGGTAAGAACTTCACCATGTTTGCCCGGGATAGGTTGAATAAATCTTGCCATTGCTAATAGAGGACATTCTCCTTGCTGACTGCAATACCTAGGCGAGTCTCCAGCAACCGATAAGCCCTCAGAGATGAAGGCTAGGTTTTCCTGGATTTGTCTCATTCATCCATCAGCTAGGTAGAGCCTCTAACTTCCAAGGGTAACGGAGTCTCAGGCTGCGCTTTGAAATGCTGGTCATGTTGTACATATGCTTTAAAGTTTCCACTTCTCTCTCCTTTCCTGTCCTCCTCCACCAAATGCCAAAGGCCATAGCTCCTATTGCTTTTTCTAGGCTATTGCACTGCCAATATGCTCATAGTGCTTAAATGTTCTCTCCTTCCTGGCTCTGAGTGAGGGAACCGCCTGAAAAATTCCGAGTGACCTCGCTGGGATAAATAATGTGCCGATTTGCACTGAGCCAGCACGGGAGCTATCCTTACCACATTTGGGTGTTGAAAACGGATCTAGGTCTGGGATCTTTGTGATGCTGAGCAGAATTCAGAGGTGGTCCACAAAATATGGCTGTGTGGAAAAGGTATGTGTTCTAACCATACAGGCCTTCCCTAATTCAGAGCCGCCAGCATCGGTGTATAGGGTTGCTTAGTTTTCTGTCCTTGGCAATAACATCCTGAAGAAATGCTCCCTTTTGCTAGCTAGTGGTCAGGTCTTTTGATGCACCGGGGAGTTCTCTTGCATAGACTTGTCCAGAGCTCATTTCAGAGGGAGGAAGAGTTGTCTTGCCCCCAGTCTGAGCTTCACCTGCAGTTGTTCCGGGGTAAAAGGATCTGGTAGTGACTGATCGCTCCCCGTGAACGCAAGCCGTGGAAGGCCTATGTCAGCCTGCTGTTGCTGTTAACAGGCTGATCAGCCTTACTAGACTGCAGGAAGGCGAAGAGAATGAAGACTGTCCGAGCTTTGCAGCTGTCATTGGTGAGAGGAATCTCTGAAGCTGGAGTTCTTGTCTGACACTTCCAAATCGACTCTGGCTGGATTCACGATCCTTTGTTTTGCAGTAGGTTCCCTTTTTCCATACTTCCATCTTGGTTATTCCCTTTCCCATTGCACTGTTACCATCCAGAAGCACAGAGCAGCTCCTGAAACTGTTTAGAACCAGTATTTCTCCTCTACTCTCTGCTTTCGCTGCCCTCTGAAAAGACTGATTGATGTGGGAGCTGAAGTGGGTTCTAGCTTAGAAAGTAAAATGGCCTTTAAAAAAAGGGGGGGGGGGTGAAATAGGGTTGGAAGAAATCCGCAATGCCAATTTCCTGAATGACTGCTTAGTTCACTGCAGTGTTTGTAGTTAGACCCAGCTTTGAGGTACTGTGGAGTCTCCAGCCCCTAGGAGCATCCCATGAGCAGTTCACAGAAGGCTGCACCTGAAATTCAGACCAGCTTTAGGGTTGATTCTTCTTCCTCCTTCAGTCTTTTTCCCCTAAAGGCCAATCCCCTAATTCTGCCTGGGGTGAGAATTGGTTACTTGATTGATGTGGTTCTTTAAATAGTTCCCTGGGCAGTGCTCTGGCTGCAGCAGGGCAAAACAACATGGTGAGCTTCGTTTTCCTGAGCATATCCTGTCGAGGAAGCCAGGCGTTTGCCACGCTCACCCCTCGAATGCTAACCCTTGGAAGAGATGAATTGACTGTGGGGTCGGCGCGTCACCTTTCCAAGCAGTACGTGTGCTGTACTTACCTTTCGTAAGGAGAGTTTTACAGCTCGTTGTAAATACACTACTTGGAGAAAGCTTATGAAATGGTGGGGAAGAATGTATTTTTATGCAACTTTGAGTGGCCTTTCAAACCCTGAGACGAATGATTTGTTTTACTGGTTGTTGTTATATAGTATTATGTGTTTGAAAGTTTGGGAATAATATTCACAGCTATATGATGCTTGTAAACACAACAGTATTTATAAATGGATAAAATAAAACAGTGTTTTAACTTTTGCCTCTGTCTGTCTAGCAGGGTGTAGAATGGTGCAAAACAGACCTGATGATTCTCCCTCCGCCCCCAGTTAACCAGACACTGGGTAGGTTAGACTTGGGATGGGTCTTTCCCTTCTGCTGAGCCTCTTACATTAAAGATGAAGTTAAAAGCACAGAAAATGTTCTGTCCCCTTTATCACTCCCGTGGGTCTCAAAGGCTTACCAGAAATTTCCTTCTGGTTTTCTTTTTTTGCAATAGAAATACCTGGTTCTGACTCACTTGAGAGCAGGACAAGCTCCAGTTCTGGCTTCAGCCCATTGTGACCTCCCTGGGAAAGACTGATTCATGTTTGTTGTTTAATTTGATCTGGGATAACTGACCAGTTTGTCTGTGTATTGAGATAGCTCAGTGATTTGAGCGTTGGCCTGCTAAACCCAGGGTTGAGAGTTCAATCCTTGAGGGGGCCATTTAGGGATCTGGGGCAAAAATCTGTCTGGGGATTGGTCCTGCTTTGAGCAGGGGATGGGACTAGATGACCTCCTGAGGTCCCTTCCAACCCTGGTATTCTATGATTCTATTGGGAGCACAGTTATTCTAGTTCAGTAACGTTCTAATAACGAACAGTCGGGTTCAGTTCCCCAGCAAAAAGAAGGGAGTGAGATCTCCGTCATTCTGATTTTTCTGTCGTTAAACAAAACCCAACTTCTTCCAAGCAAAGGCCCTTTGCTACCACTTTATGGATGGAGGATGTTTCTAAGAGCACTAGTTCACCTTTAACAATAAGATATGCAATTGAGCTATGCACCATAAGCAGCTTCAAGGACGACCTCTGCAAAGCAGCTGCTCACACCCTGCATAGAAGGCAGTAAGAAGAGTGAGAAATGCTCGAGTTTTTTGGGGGGCAGGGGAGTAGACCTGGAAAAGGTGGAAACCCATCCCTTCATTCTGGGGTAAAAGTGGGACCGGGGCCAGGCCTGAATGACAGTACAGCTGTTGTTCAGTGGAGAGGACAGACTTCGGAACACATACAGGGGAGTGAAATTGTAGCCATCAGTTACTGACTGTGGAATCAGGTGGAGCAGTGAAGCTTAAGAGGAACGTTCAGCATTTCCCAGAGGTGTCCCATCTTTGCATTAGCTCATGGCAGTTTGCACCCTGCCCTAGGATGTTCATTAGCACAAGGAGATGGGCCACTAGCCAAGCTTTATGGGCCTGTCCCTTTTAAATACACCTCCACACTTCCAGGGGTAGGACCCTGCCTTCCTCCCCACCCAGCCTCCTAGGTCTAGATTAGACCATGACAACATATCAGCATGACAAACACTTTCAAACCCAGGGACCTAAAGTTAGGTTCCTAAAAATCCATGGGGAGGGACCTTAATAAAAGCAGCCTGGTTATCAGAAGTGCTGAGTGCCTGCAGTTCCCAGGCTCTGCAGTGGGGTTTGTGGGTGCTTGGCACCTCAGCAAATCAGGCTGCTATTTTTGTGCCCTAAATATGGATTTAGGCACCCGGGTTTGCAAGTGGGGACCAGTAGCATTCAACTCACATTCATGCTAAGTGATTCCCGGTTTCCATTCCCTCTTCCTTCCCTGCTAGTTCTTTTCTCCCTCCCTGGAGTGTCTGCATCCCATTTTATTTTGCTTCCGTCTCCTTCTCTTGTATCTCTCCCTTTTCCTTCCCTTCCACTTGGTTTCTCTGGTTCCTCTTTCCACTGGAAATGTTCCTGCCACTTATGAGGTTTAAGAATTCGTCACAAGGCTGCATATATTTGGCTTAGGGAGCCAGCATGCTGGTTACAGGCTACTTTTGCTGGGGGTTTTCATACCATAGGTTAGCTACCTCTTCTGATATTGAGGTATTGGAGTGAACCCTGCAGTACTGCCAACCCCACATGCTCAAAAGTCATGAGCCAGGCCTCAGATATTTGAGATAAAAATAATTTTTCAGTGTCCATTTACCTTCTGTTTTCAGAAGCTTTAGGGCATCCTATTTTCAAGCCTTTCTGTCCATGAAGGCTAGAAACAAAAGCTAAGCTGCTTGTGTGATCACAAGACGCCAGGAGCTTGGGCTTTAAAACAACAAATATCATGAGACTTCTGATAAAACTGCAAGAGTTGGCAATGCTGTCCACGTGCAGAGGTACTGCTGGGCCTGGGATCTCACCCTGGCCTGGAGGACTCTGGATATGTCTGCACTGCAGACACACCAGAGCTAGTTTTGATCTAGCTTGCTCCAATAACAGTAAAGCCGCAGCAGCATAGACTTCAGCACAGGCGGTCCAACCTTGTCCAGGATCCAGGGTACATCATACCTGCGTAGCTAGCCTGTCTGAAGTCCATGCTGCAGTGGCTTTGCTGCTGTTGGTATCCAAGGTGGCTAGACGACAGCTAGCCGAGGTATGTACATGCTGTGGTCAGACTCAAATTGCGGTGTTGACATCTGCGTGAAATACTTGGGTTGAAATCAGAGAAGCTTAACATGGGAAGTTGGTGGTGTGGTGACATATTGGGAAGAAACCTGCACGTTTTCATAGGCAAAAATAAAACTATTAAGTGATTTACTCCGATTGGCCCAGTTACTGGCAAAACCCATCAACATCAGAGTGTGATGTCTTTTCAGACGCTCACTGTCCATATGTGAAAAGTGTGATTTGAGAGACAAGGTGGGTGAGGTACTCTCTTATTGGACCCATTTCTGCTGGCGAGAGAGACAAGCTTTCAAGCTACACAGAGCTCTTCTGCGGAGCCGGGAAAGGTCCTCCAAGCATTACAGCTCAATACAACATGGAACAGACACTGTCTGCACTGAGGCTCCTACCTCGGGCCTGAACGGTCAGGTCCCATTGACTTCCCCACCACTCTGTGAAGCCATTAGCAGCTGCGGGTGCTTGGCATTTCTGAAAATCAGGCTGCTTCTACTTAGCTGCCTAAATGTGGATGTCTAAATTTAGGTACCTAAATGCAAAAATGTTGCCCTCTGCCCAAGAGCGAGGGTGAGGTATAAGTGAAGGCCCTTCATTCCTTAGCAAGGTGAAAGGGGTAATCCCAACACAGTGACGGCTGTCTGGACTGTCTTCCTCCCTCCTATTAATCAAGACAAGAAACACTGATGCTGTTGCCATGGGCTGAGCTTCAGCAGAGCGTGCGGGATCGAAGTGAGGTGGGGCTCGGGCTGCTCTTTCAGGCATTCTCTCTCGCTTTCATCTTCATATGCCTCATTTGGAAGGAGAGTGAAGATATCCTGTGCCAGCCCTTGGGCAGCGACACACCTGATGAATCATGATTTGGATCAAGCTGTGTCTGGTGTTTTCCCTAAAAGCTGAGCCACATCTTGGGGGAGAAAATGCCTATGGGGACAGGTTGCTGCTGATGGGTTAAAACAATCATTGATCTGTAAAATGCATTGCTGTCCGGGTACCAATGCATCTGCAACATCCACTCAGTGCAGTGAACCTCTAGAGTAACTCCCGACGTGGCTTCTGTCTTTCTATTAAGGGGTTTGCTTTTTTTAAATTTCTGGTAACACCCAACTGAGATGAGGTCCTTGTGGTGGGTGCTGTACACATGAGATAGTCCCTGCCCCAGAGAATCTACACTCTCGAGAGGAGACAGGTCCAAGGTGGCAGAGACAAATTATCCTTGTGCTAAGGATAATGTGAAGTTCATGACCATCAGGTGCATAACTATGGAAATTCCATGTACAGAAATAGACCAATCAACCCCCTTGGTTGGACTCACAATGGCCAATTTTTCCATTTTTAGCATTAATAAATGGGAACAGCCTGGCTGGTGTGAAAAGTGACCCCTGCTGTTTGCTACCTGTATTCAGTGCCTGTAAGTCTCATCCTGCAACTTGCAGCTATAGAACAATTGTTCAAAGCGTAGCAACGCGTGATGCAAAGTTAGCTGTCACGAATGGCTGCCTGCATTGGCTCTGTCACGGCGCATTGCCAGTCTCTCATCAGGCCAGGGCTTCCAGTGACCTTACCAAGAAGTGCTCAGCCTTGGTGCAAAAACTTCAAGCCACTGGACAGTGTCTAAATAGAGACACTCCAGGCTGCCTTTAAAAACGGTGGCCGTGATCTGATTATTCTCTTGCAGTTGCCGGGGCTTGGAGCTCCATTGAGCTGTGTACCCCACCAGCCAAGCCCTGCCCCAGACACGGTGCAGTTTAACAGCACAGAGGTGTGTATGGAAGGAAGTGTGCAAAACTGGCTTTGGGTTTTGCAGTAGCCCTGTGAGCATCTGACAGTCTAGAGTTGTAGCTGGGTTACCCGTCCCCACGGGATCTGAACATGCTTTGGGCACCCGGGATGCTCTACCAAGGAAGGGAGCAGAAAGCTCAGGATTTGTTTTCAAAAAACAAAACCGACATGAAGTGTGAACATTTACATTTAGGAAATGCACAAAGCAAAACCCTCCCCTAATATACAACAGCCCCCAGAGTGGGTCTGTAATGGGCAGCATCGTTCTGAGCCCCGACAGCTCTGGCTGCATTCAGGTGCAATCACTGCCTGGTTCTATTCCTTGAATCCAGTTCTTACAAGCCCCTGGGAATTGGCAGCTGAGGAAATGACTAACAGTCTTTAAATAGGCCAATGACTTTCCTGTAACCATCCCGCTGGGGGCAGAAAAAGTAACCACAGAACCTGCTCTCCCCTCGTCCTTCCTGCAGGGTAACTGGGTGCTGAGCCTTGCGCTGCAGAATCAATGGCAGGGGCCTGATCTTCCCACCAAGTATGACTGCTCAGAGCTCCGGTATGATACTGCAGAAAAACCTGAGAGTCTCTGGATAAAGTTGAGAAGTGGGAGCAACAAGGGTGATGTTGTAGTTGGAGTCTGCTATAGACCACCAGACCAGGGGGATGAGGTGGACGAGGCTTTCTTCTGGCAACTAGCAGAAATTGCTAGATCGCAGGCCCTGGTTCTCATGGGAGACTTTAATCACCCTGATATCTGCTGGGAGAGCAATACAGCGGTGCACAGACAATCCAGGAAATTTTTGGAAAGTGTAGGGGACAATTTCCTGGTGCAAGTGCTGGAGGAACCAACTAGGGGCAAAGCTTTTCTTGACCTGCTGCTCACAAACAGGGAAGAACTAGTAGGGGAAGCAAAAGTGGATGGGAACCTGGGAGGCAGTGACCATGAGATGGTCGAGTTCAGGATCCTGACACAAGGAAGAAAGGAGAGCAGCAGAATACGGACCCTGGACTTCAGAAAAGCAGACTTTGACTCCCTCAGGGAACAGATGGGCAGGATCCCCTGGGAGAATAAAATGAAGGGCAAAGGGGTCCAGGAGAGCTGGCTGTATTTTAAAGAATCCTTATTGAGGTTGCAGGAACAAACCATCCCGATGTGTAGAAAGAATAGTAAATATGGCAGGCGACCAGCTTGGCTAAACAGTGAAATCCTTGCTGATCTTAAATGCAAAAAAGAGGCTTATAAGAAGTGGAAGATTGGACAAATGACCAGGGAAGAGTATAAAAATATTGCTCAGGCGTGCAGGAGTGAAATCAGGAAGGCCAAATCACACTTGGAGTTGCAGTTAGCAAGAGATGTTAAGAGTAACAAGAAGGGTTTCTTCAGGTATGTTAGCAACAAGAAGAAAATCAAGGAAAGTGTGGGCCCCTTACTGAATGAGGGAGGCAACCTAGTGACAGAGGATGTGGAAAAAGCTAATGTACTCAATGATTTTTTTGCCTCTGTCTTCACGCACAAGGTCAGCTCCCAGATTGCTGCACTGGGCAGTACAGCATGGGGAGAAGGTGACCAACCCTCTGTGGAGAAAGAAGTGGTTCAGGACTATTTAGAAAAACTGGACGTGCACAAGTCCATGGGGCCGGATGCGCTGCATCCGAGGGTGCTAAAAGAGTTGGCAGGTGAGATTGCGGAGCCATTAGCCATTATTTTTGAAAACTCATGGCGATCGGGGGAGGTCCCAGATGACTGGAAAAAGGCTAATGTAGTGCCCATCTTTAAAAAAGGGAAGAAGGAGGATCCAGGGAACTACAGGCCAGTCAGCCTCACCTCAGTCCCTGGAAAAATCATGGAGCAGGTCCTCAAGGAATCAATTATGAAACATTTAGAGGAGAGGAAAGTGATCAGGAACAGTCAGCATGGATTCACGAAGGGGAAGTCGTGCCTGACTAACCTAATTGCCTTCTATGATGAGATAACTGGCTCTGTGGATGAGGGGAAAGCAGCGGATGTGTTATTTCTTGACTTTAGCAAAGCTTTTGATACGGTCTCCCACAGTATTCTTGCCACCAAGTTAAAGAAGTATGGGCTGGATGAATGGACTGTAAGGTGGATAGAAAGCTGGCTAGATCGTCGGGCTCAACGGGTAGTGATCAATGGCTCCATGTCTAGTTGGCAGCCGGTTTCAAGTGGAGTGCCCCAAGGGTCGGTCCTGGGGCCGGTTTTGTTTAATATCTTTATTAATGATCTGGAGGATGGTGTGGACTGCACTCTCAGCAAGTTTGCAGATGACACTAAACTAGGAGGCGTGGTAGATACACTAGAGGGTAGGGATCGGATACAGAGGGACCTAGACAAATTAGAGGATTGGGCAGAAAAAAACCTGATGAGGTTCAACAAGGACAAGTGCAGAGTTCTGCACTTAGGACGGAAGAATCCCATGCACTGCTACAGACTAGGGACCGAATGGCTAGGTAGCAGTTCTGCAGAAAAGGACCTAGGGGTCACAGTGGACGAGAAGCTGGATATGAGTCAACAGTGTGCTCTTGTTGCCAAGAAGGCTAACGGCATTTTGGGCTGTATAAGTAGGGGCATTGCCAGCAGATCGAGGAACGTGATCGTTCCCCTTTATTCGACATTGGTGAGGCCTCATCTGGAATACTGTGTCCAGTTTTGGGCCCCACACTACAAGAAGGATGTGGAAAAATTGGAAAGAGTCCAGCGGAGGGCAACAAAAATGATTAGGGGTCTGGAGCACATGACTTATGAGGAGAGGCTGAGAGAACTGGGATTGTTTAGTCTCCAGAAGAGAAGAATGAGGGGGGATTTGATAGCAGCCTTCAACTACCTGAAGGGGGGTTCCAAAGAGGATGGAGCTCGGTTGTTCTCAGTGGTGGCAGATGACAGAACAAGGAGCAATGGTCTCAAGTTGCAGTGGGGGAGGTCCAGGTTGGATATCAGGAAAAACTATTTCACTAGGAGGGTGGTGAAACACTGGAATGCGTTACCTAGGGAGGTGGTGGAGTCTCCTTCCTTGGAGGTTTTTAAGGCCCGGCTTGACAAAGCCCTGGCTGGGATGATTTAGCTGGGAATTGGTCCTGCTTTGAGCAGGGGGTTGGACTAGATGACCTCTTGAGGTCCCTTCCAACTCTGATATTCTATGATTCTATGATTCTAAGTCAGATGCTTTTCTGTAACGAGGCCCCTTTCCCGTGTGGAGCGTGACTGTGCTGGAATCTGGCTTTGGGGGCTGGTACTCAGTGTGGGATAGTTTACCCCCTGCCAGGCTGGGGCTGTTGGGATCTCTCCTTTATGCTAGGACGGTTTGGTTTGATATCGTTAACATCTCCCCACTTCGCAGAGCTACTCTTCCTGTTCTAGACACCAATGTTCTAAGATGACAACGTGTCATGACCACGTGAGCAAAGCTACTCGATGCACGGGTTTGTGCCAAGCCTCCCTTGGCTAGCAGGGGAGGGGCCTGGAAATTCAGCCCCTCAGCAGATGTTGGGGCTAGGAGGGTCCACTTGCTACTTGGGGGTCCTGCTATGGGTAGTACAGCAGAGTCACATCTGGATCCACGTTACACTGTCCTAAGGAGGCCTGAGCTAAATCTGAGTCCAACATCTTCACTCAAAGTAGCCCAGAGAGAGACTTCGCCAAACTTCAGCCATTCAGGCTGACATGTCTCTGGCAGGTGTCTTTCTCAGGCTGATTTTTTTTTTAAGTTTCAGCTAAAACAGTTTCCAAGAACAAGTTTCTAAAATGAGACTAAGGAAAAATGGTTTTGCCCATGTGTTTCCATAACAAAAGAGTGTTTCATTGAGAAGTTCTAGCACTTCTATGCTTGGGAACAGGAACTTGTAATTGACCTTGTGGTTCGCCCTCCTGTCAGGGATGTGCCTTTTGCTCTCACCATGAAAATTAGACCAAGATCGAAGACTCCAAATAATCTTTCTCATGTGCTCATTAGAGACTTGTTCAGAGAATTTCTCTGTCAAACTAAAGATTCCACCTGTAGTGAGCGAGCTCCAGGGGCAACCTTAATTCTGCTACTTCCAAAATTCTGAGCACGTGACTTAGCAGCCTTGCTGTTCTCTTAAGGTAGTTTATTTGTGTCTCATCTGTAATTAAAGTGAGGAACTGCCACGGGAAGCCCACTAGCAGCCGGTATCGTGTGTGTCATGTCTGAAAGCTGAGCTACGTAAGCTACAGTGAACAATCTCCCCAGGACAACAGGCCTGGTGCCGCTTCATGGCATTGATCTCTAGAATGAATTCCATTTCCTGTGGGGGCCGTACACTGAAACATCGGCTCAGCTCCACTAGCTCGCACAGGCCCAGGCAGGAATTCCTGCCGCTAGGCCTGTCTGGATCAAGAGCTCCATGGGGTGAGCTTATGAGCTTGGTTCTCCAGCAGCAGCTGTGCAGCCGAGTGGCAGAAACCCCTTTGCAGGCAATAAAGGGGGCTTGTGTTCCCCTTTTCTCTAGTTCTTGCTTTTCCCTCTGTGAATTCACAATTCTCTGGGGTTGTCTCTCTCCCTAGCAGAGGGAGGGTTAATGGGAAGGAAGTGCTTTCCAGGGAGAGTAGCATGCACTGTATTAATTCATGGAAGAAAAGCAGCAGATACGTGGGCGGCAAGAGAAATCCTGCCTGGGAAACCCTCTGCAGTTAGTGGAGTGAGAGGGGACGCTCTGTGATGCAGGGAAGACATCAGAACCATCCTCCCCTCTGCCTGTTTCTCCGCTCTAGGACTTCTGCCTGGAGCTGTAGTGGCCCCAGAGAATGCCCCAGTCCCTCCATCAGGGCTGGGAGACCCTCCGTTTTGCACATTCACTTGCACCCTGAGCTAATGTCCTGGGCTGCTCCCTTGCCCCATTGACCCTTTATTGCTTCCTGGCTCTAGGCTGCACTTTATGCAACGTGGGGTCTGTTTGGGCCCCTGGGGCTGCGAGCGCTGCTCCGTTAGCTGAAGTCAGCACACTGCAAGACACAAGTCCTGTACCTGTATCCACGTCCCTGCTCGCAGGGGAGAATGTTCAGGTGGCTGTAAGTGCAGCTCAGTTGGAAGCTGGGGTATTAAACACTCCAGTGAAGGCTCTTTTCTTCCCCATCAAGAGTCTCCTGAGTGCCTGCTGCCTTGTTCTTGCTGCATCTCTTTGTTTCAAGTTACCAGGTGTGGTGAGAGTTGCGATGCGGTTGCCCGCCATTGCTACACGTGGCCAGCAGGGGGAGACCACCCCCTAGCTCCAGTGGTCGGAGAGTTGGTTCAACTTGACTCCTGGCTACTGGGGCTTCAGTGAAACCAGGTGAGCAGACTCCAGCTCCTAGGGATCGTGTGTCCCTCTGTGTGTGCTGCACCATGCCCAGGGGGGCCCTGATCTTGCCTGGAGCTGCTGGGTGTTACCACACTCAGAGTAGCCCATCACCTTCAGGCCCGCACCCTACACAGTTTGGAAGCTATAATTTCCTGCAGCTCTAACTGGCTCAGCACACACCCTGCCACTGGGCGTGGGGCTGTGGGGCTGGGTGGGGGAGGTGGCCAGGCAACCTGATTTTTTCCAGCCCCCTTATGGCTGCCCAGACAGACAAGATCTCATGACCCTCATTCTGGGATTTCTCCCATACGCGGAGCCATCTGCGGCCCCACAGTACCAGCCATCCAGGAGCAGAGCCTGACTTTTGGGGCACTTGGAATGCAGTAAGTACCAGCTGCTTCCCATCTTCCTGCAGGGTTTTTTCATAGATTCCAAGGCTAGAAGGGACCATGGTGGGTATCCAGTCTGACCCCCCGGCCATAGGACTTCCCTGAGTTCATTCCTGTTTGAACTAGAGCAGATCCTTTAGAAAACTATCCAGCCCCTGCGAACTTTGGTAAATTGTTCTGACGGTGCCAAGTCTGTGCCTTGTTTCCAGTCCGAATGTGTTTAGCTTTTTTTTTTTTTACTGTTTTTTTTAAACCTCCACAAACCAAACCTAGATCAATCTGTAAAAAGCTCCATGAGCTACTTGTACATTTGTTACTATCTCTGTGCCCACTGTCTCGACCTTGAAACGAAACCTGTAAATCCTCAATAGTGGTGGGAGGGCCTGGATGGGACACAGGACATGCCTGCTCCTAATATTTTCTCCGGTGTTTACTGGCTGTGGATTTCATTGCCACGCCCCAGAGCTGGGCGAAGGGGTGGGGGGTGGAGACGCAGCTGGGTTTGAGCCTGTTCTCTCCTCCAGCCCCCGTTTAGCTCTTTGATTCTCACCTCCTTCCTGCTTTCTCACTCCAGTGCTTGGACAACCACGCTGGAGCAGCAGGGCCTCTGAGACGCATGTTGCAAGGAAGAGCCCCAGCAGGCATCAGATTTGCATTTCCACTGGCTTACGCTGCTGTGGGGCCCTGAGCTGCCCCTAGCGATCTCAGGGTGGGGGCAGAACCGCTCTGTGACCCCGTCTACAGGGCTGAGGCTGTTCCTCATTGCTCCAGCCCTGGGGCGCCCAGGGCCTAGCCGCGCTAACACAACAGGGACGCCCAGTTGCTGCTTTCAGCTCGTTTCTTTAATAAGGAGACGGACATTGTTACAAAATAACAGTTTGACAATAGACACAGAAACAACAGAGTCCACACAAGGGGGGGTGGGGGGGTGTTAAAAGCAGTTTCCTGCCGGAATTCAGTGCTGCAGAGACGGGTGCACTGGGGGAGAGGCCAGGAAGGGGTTGAGATCGGGATGATCTCAAGACTTGCGGGGGAGGGAGATTTGTATACAGACCCCTCAGGAGGAGGGGAGTGGAAGGAGGGGGCAGGAAGGCAGGACCCACCCTGGCCCAGCCTGGTGCTTGAATGTCCAGATTTGAAGGCTGAGATCCCTTTCCTTCCCCAAGGCAGCAGAGCAGAGCCTGGTGGCTGTTACCCATGGGCCTGTGCTGGGGGGGCGGACACTGAAATGGGACGTACCCCCTGTTGCCAGCAGGAATTTCCCAGCTTCTTGCAGCCGCGCATGCAGGGCGTGAAGGCCTGACATGGCCCCCACTCCCTCCCCCGGGTGAGCTGGCTTCCTCTTGCCTACAGCTCCCTCCCCTGCTGCTTGATCCCAAGACCCAGGCCGGCCGCAGCGTGCAGGGCAGGGCCGGCCAGCCCTGTGTCCCCTGCTGGGCTTGCTCCGGGGCTGAGGACCGGGTCAGTCCTTCGCCTGCTGCAGCCTCGTGCGCTCTGGTTGATCTGTGCTGCGGCAGCAGCCCTCACTCCCCCTCTCGCCTGCCCAGCTCCCTTCCCCCATTGCTGCAGCTTTGGCCACATCTCCCATGAGCTGCTTCAGAGGGGCGAGGTTGGATTTGCTGCACCCCAGTCCTGGGGGGCTGCAGTGGGTGCACACATCCATGGGGGTGAGGGGTACAGGGGCCATTCTGCTCTTCTCTGAACTCCTGCACAGCACGAGACAGAGCATCCCTCTTAGGGGAACGTCCAGTCTGCATTGAAGCCTCTTAATGCACCAGGATCCCGGATCATCTGTCCCAATGGCAAACAATGTTCCCTGCTCTGAGTGCGGCTGATGGGTCCCAGGCCCCCGGCACAGCCAGCAACAGCTGTGTGGTTGCAACCCACTCCTGTCTCCCGGGTGGGGACGGGACTCGAGAGCTGGTTTAAATGTTACAACTCGGCCCCACCAATGGCAAGAACTGTCCCATGCGGCCCTGCTGTCCAGGGGCTGCCCTTGATCCAGAGTGGGGGTTGCCCTGCTCAGACAGAGTCCAAACTCTGCTCAGTCGCCCCAGTGCCCCTGGTTGGAGAGCCAGGGTCAGGAGCAATAGCAGGCCCGATCTCAGTCACAGGCGGCCAGTAATGCATCAGATTCTCTTGGGTCTCTCTCTGTCCCCTGAAGAAGCTCATGGCACAACGGACAGGACCTCGGGCTGCATCAGACTGGGGAGGGCTAGCACCGAGGAGCTCAGGCCACACTTCTCTGCCAAAGGAGCTCCAGCATTTGCCCCTGGCATGTAACAAAGGGATCCCAGCGCTTCAAACTGTGCCAGTCCAAACCCACCTGTACGGGGCTCCAGCTTGGACGTAGCTGAAAGCCATGGTGAGGACTAACCTCCAGGCCATGGCAAAGGCTAGCGTCCTGAGCCAGCCCACCCCCAGGATGAGGGTTTGGGAGATCCTTAACAAAACACAGGGAGAGACGTTACCAAGAGGGGCCAGGAGGACACAGAGGATCACCTGTCGGCCCATCCCACTTGAGGATCCTGGCAGGCCGTGGTCTAATATGGCTTCTAAGTTTGCTTTGACAGTAAAATGCATCAGCACGGGACAGGACGCCAAAGCCACAATGTTGCCGCTACCTGGACATGGCATAAATTCAACAAGATACAGTTTTGCACGTATAGATTACAAGACACACATGAAATTATCCCCCGTACTGGCTTGTTATTTACCCCTCAACTATTTGTGAATGGATCAGGCATGCTTTGTTCCTTATCATTTTTAATTGTTTTTTTTTTTTAATTGAAAATAAATGGCTATTGTTGAGCCTACTGACTTGGGCAATAAAGGTTGTTTTTTTAATAGGTCTTGCTCTGTCCTCTTGGGTAAAATAAATCCACTCACGCCACATTTTAAAAATAACTCTGCAGCCTGGGTGTGTCCTGCCCAATGGCTGAGGTGTAACAAAGTGTATGGAGTCTGCGCTAAGCATGCTGCTATTTACAGAGTGGTTATCTGGCATGCATTGTCACCAAGGTTGGCTGTTTGTAGCTAGCTATATAGATATGTAACTACATATACAAGAAGGGATTTTGGATGAGGCTCAGATGGCTTGAGTATGTTGGGGTGGGGGAGCTTTTTCCCTTTTAAAAAAAAAATTTAAGTCACAGTTCCCACCGTCTCCTCCCCCCCCCCCACTTTTTAAACAGTCCAAGTTAAAAATGTGCCAAATTCAATAGCGCAGGACTCGATTCGGGGGGAGGGTGGGGTGCATTGTCCATTGCAGAGGAGTTGACACCTGATAGAGGCCAGTGGAACAGGGAGCAAAATGGGAGGGGGAGAGGGTTGGTAGTGTCCCCCCCCCGGTGCCCCACTCACCAGTTGTGCCCTACACCAATCCTAAGCCGGGTATGTTGAATGCGCATTCTGCTCACCCAGTTATTCTTTCCTGCTCCCCCCAGTCCCATATATGATTGTTTTTTAACACTCTTAGTATTCTCTGTAATAATAAACTGAACACTAGGTCAGGCGGTGGTGGGCCACGGCATTAGAGGCTGATTTAAGGACCCCAACAATAGAAGTAAGTAGGATGGGGCAACAGGCCAAGGCCTGGTGTGAAAGCAGAGCCCGTTGGGTTTATTCGTCTGCTTGTGTCACAATCACAGAGCTCTGGTGTGTTTGTCACCTTGGTTCAGAAAACTCCCATTAACCTTTCACTTTCTTGGACCAGCTTTGCTGGACTGGAGGAGGTGGTAGATCTGTGTCTAGCGCAGGCAGACGCCCCCCCTCTCAGAAAAGGGAACACTCCTTAGATCATGCTTGTAACCCACTGAGGGCTGCTTTGCTCTTTCCCGTCCCACAAAGGTAGCAGGAGCTCTGAGGCAGCCGGGTGCAGCGCTTAGACGCTCTGCTGTGGGGAATCGCTGCCTCTGCTCCTTAGACCTCCTAGCCTTCGCCGTTGTGCAGCAAGGATGTACGATCAGCAATGAGGCTGGCTTGTGTTTAAAGCTCCCTCCTACAACGGTCCCCAAGCACCCTCAGCAGCCTCCTGGCTCTTAGAACTGGGACCAAACTTACTCTTCCCTAGTTACAGGTAGTAGGACTGCCCCACTGCCAGGCTCATGCGTGCACAGAGCTCTCCTGCTGATTAAATATTTAAGCTCCAGCAGGACCTTAAAAGGTAAGGGGTTGGGTGTGTGTGTGGAGTGTACAACTAAAGGATCAATAACTGTCGGAGGGAAAGGATAGGGTGGAGAGGGGGTTGGGAGTGAAACATTCCCCAATTGTACTAGGGGGTAAGGGGTGTGAAATTGACAACTGCACAACCTAGACTCTCTGGGCACTGGTGAATTCCACCTCCTGTGCGGTGTCCCGGACTCCGTGCCACTGGCCCCACCAAAGCTTATGACTTTTGCTCTCCTCACACTCTTCCTACTCACAAAAATCTCATTTCAGCAGCTGCGTGGTGCTGCGGTCTGCTTCTCTAAACCACAAGCTGTGGGGCTGGAAAGCCTGGGTAGAGGCCAAAGCAGGAGCAGTCCCTCTGGTAAGTTTGCTAGTGGTGTGGGAAGACACTTCCATAGGCCAAGCCACGTTGCCAGGAAAACGTAGTTGGTAATCAGGGAGATTTGCAAGGATACTCCAGAGCTGGCTGTCACGGGGCTGCAGCGAGGTCCTTTAAGGGCTATTATGCAAAAGGTCCAGAATAAAACAGGACTGGACTCTCAGAAGAAAAGGAAGCTACTGAGTGGATGCACATCAGATGCTACTAGCCAATGCGCTGGTTCAACCAAAGCAAAGCCACTAACATTGAAGGCCTCTTAGAGCCGGTAAATGGGAAACTGGCTTGCTTGGTCTACTCCAGTACAGAGTGGACCGAATTGGGACGGGATGGTGGGTCCTCCTTGTTACCTCAGGAACCGCTGTAGTGGGGGCATGACGTGAGTCTGTTTCCGTATCAGATCCAGTCCTGGCCCATGAAAAGGAGGTTGGGGGCTCAAGACATTCACTGCTCTTTGGGAGAGAGGGGGAATATGGCCTATATCTGGAGAGGCAAAGGAACTGGACTGGATTCATCAGCCAGACGGCCTTGTGGTAAGCAGCAGATACCTTGGCCTTTGGGGCACCTTTGGTCCTTGTTTGGAATGGATTCAGTCTCTCTCTTAGCCAACGTACTTCCTCTCTTAGCTGTGTATGATGCTGGAAGGGGGTGAGAGAGCACTTCCCTTCCCCTCTGACCCCCCGGGCCAGCTACTCACCCATCCCACGGGCACCAATGACTGAGATTATCTCAAGGGGTTTCATGGCGAAGCCAGACACTCAGTGTTTTAGCTGGCTCTCACCCTGGGTGTGCTCCTGGCTAGCGTTTACCAGGCTTCCTGTTAGCCCACAACTCCCCACTGCCCCAGATTTTATAGCAACTCGGGGCCCTGAGACAGGCTCAAATGCCCTTTTCCCTCTCAGCCCAATGCCTAGTTAACACTATGACATGGGACCGCTTCAACAGGGCAGAGCGTGAGCGCCAGAACCTCAAGGCCTGGCTTCCCCCAGGGTTAGGCTCGGGCCATGGAGAGTGGGAGAGCCAAGTTTGAGGCTGACTCAGAGTTGATGGCAGCTTTTGCTGGAGCGTCCCAGCCTCTGGGCTGTGTTGGAGGGGTGGTACTGCCTGGTGTGAAAAGACTGGGGCAAGGTCTCGTTTGTGCCAGGAAGCAAAGCACTGCAGGCACATGCCCCCATATAAGAGTGCTGCCCAGGCTCAGGCAGTCTAGACAATTTCATACACACATATCTAGGTAGGGACTTAAACCTGACACTCATACAGCCCAGCTGAGGGCCACTACTACTGGTCTAGAAAGTCAACTGCTTGTGCTGGGTCTCTGGCCCAGTGTCAACGGGGGAGATTGACAGTGCCCAGCTAGGCAATTCTCTCTGGCCCGGGGGTTAAGGCCCAAGCTGGGGTGTGGGAGAGCCTGGTCCCAGTGCCCTACTCCCTTGGCAGGGCCACAAAGGTGGGGCTCTGGCTGTGTTAGCTACTGGTGGAGTGCCCCACTGGCAGAGTTTATAGCCACAACATTTCTATGAGACAACTGTGTTTCGGGCACAGACGCTATTCTCTGAAGCGACCCACCTGGTTTGAGATGCTCGCTGCCTCCACAGCACTCAGCGGGCACCCTAGCAAACTCCCATCCTGCCCATGCCTGGTAAATCATTTAACCACGGGCCTAGCGAGGGACTTCCTCACAGCTCCCTTGTTTCTCTGTGGAGCCCAATACCTATAACTATAAAGTGGAACAACTTCACCAGGGGAGATTAAGACCTTTCTGCTGTGAGTTCCCCTGTAGCCCTCTGGTTATGCTCTGCAGCTGGGATATAGGCAAGCCTGGTTTGAGGCTGGATCCTGACTCAGAGGGAGGAGGTCTGGTTTTACTTTTAATTAAATATTAATTGGCCCACATCCCAAGGACTTGTTTAAACCCCCTACCTTTCCCAGGAAGACAATGGCTCCTGCAAAGGAGACAGGATTTAAACAAAGACACCCCCCCCCCAGTCACCTGGGAGAGAGGAAATCCCTGTCCAAACCCCTCCTTAGGGGGCCGAGGGGAGACTGGCACTAGGCTCCCCCACAACACAGGCAGGTACCCTAATCACTGGACTACAGCGCGCTCCTAACCCTTGGGTGGGCCCACCTAATACTGAATGGAAGTGGCCTAGCGTCAACAGGCAAGGACAAGGATAAGAGCACTTAGCCGACTCTTCCTCTCAGCAAGCAGAGGCAGGAACTGACCCAGCATGTCCAGGTCCGGCTCCAGGGTTTTTGCTGCCCCAAGCGGCGGAAAAAACAAATAAACCGTGATCGCGATCCGCGGCAGCTCCACCGCGCCGCTTTCTTCTTCGGCGGCAGGTCCTTCCCTCCGAGAGGGACCGAGGGACCCTCTGCCGAATTGCCGCCTAAGAGCCCAACGTGCCGCCCCAAGCACCTGCTTGCTCAGCTGGTGCCTGGAGCCGGCCCTGAGCATGTCCAACATCTCAGGGGCTGGCCCAGACCCCTGAGCTAGAGGCAGCTTCTGACTTTGCTTGGCCCCAATAACAGTTAATTAAAGTGGAACAGCTTCAAGCGGCAGGCTGGAGCAAGCTCTCTCATCACATCGCCACATTTGAGCAGCTCACTGCATGGGTCACATGCAGCCATACGGGTAGAAACACTGGGGGGGATTTGCACCTGCCTCACTAACATCCCAGCTCCACCCTCTCGCCTTAAGTTCTGAAGACCTTGTACCTTAAACCCTCCCCTGGGACGTATCTGGCTCTGGACACGCATCTTCAGAAGATGTACAGTAGTGCAATGCGTGATGGGACATGTATGCAACTCCTCCCAGAGCTGCTTGCATTTAAGATGTCGTTTAGCCTACACGGATGGCTTTAAGCAGCCATTTTGGTAAATCAACCTAGATTCTTCTTGATTGGGTGGGCCTGTCTCAAGTCCAGCTGCTACTGTAAGCCTGCCTCGCAATGGTCATTTGCATAAATATCCCATGATGCTGTTTTTCAAAACCAAGACTCTCTTGTGCTCTGTCCTGCACTGAGATTGGAATTGTGAATGTTCAGTTATCAAAGACATGCACCCGCGGTGTAACCGCCCCCCTTCTCTGGCAATCACATGGGGAGCTGCAAGGTTCAATACCCTACCTAGCTGCCACAGGGTGGCAATAGCCCAGGGTCTATATGCCCAGCAATGCACCTGTCGCACCAGAAGAAACTAAACCTTAAGATGTTCGATGGAGCCTTGGACGTTCCAGTCCCAACGCGGCTGCCCTCTCGCTTCTCTGGGCGGCTGATGGGAGTCAAAGCAGTCATACGAAGACACCCAGATGTTCATCACAGCTCTTCTCCACCGACCCGCCTAGTCCAGCTGTATGTATCCCCAAAGCAAGCACAGTGTATCTGGTCAACTCACATTTTCAGGCTCAGCTGTCACCTTAGCACAATGTTTGAAGGTCCCAGTGTAAAACCGAAGAGAAAGGAAGACGATGTCCTGCCACGGCCTGGCGCCTCTGGGACCTACGGCAGAAGCTGGCTTTACACTTTCAAAGAACAGCACGTAGAAACGATGAGACATGCAGCGGAAGGAAGCGACTTTGCAGAATGAAAAGAACCATCCCTGTCTTTAACCATTTCCCCTGATAGCACTCAGGACTGTCTGGAAACCCTTCCACAGTCACCAAAGGGTAGTGCAGCTTAAAACAAAATGGAAGCAAAAACCAAAGGTTACATAACTGAGGTATCGATAGCTCTGGGTCGCTTAGAATGTCCGTAGGTTATGCTGGGCTATGGAGCTTCCTATTTGTTCTTCCCGAGCGATGCGTCCACCTCTTCTTCCGGCTTCAGGGAGTGCCACTGGGCGATGGGCCGCCTGGGGTTAGCCAGCATGTCGGACCAATGCCGCAGCTCCGTGCCACTGGCGTTGGAGCCAACAAATACTTTGCCGATGGCTTCATTCTTCCCCAGCTTGTCGTAATCCAGGACGGTGATCACCACCTGCACTTTCTGGGGTACACAGAAATGCTGTGTTATTAGCAACATCGCAGCAGCAAAATGGCCTGATGCCACTGAGAAGCCAGTGAGAATCTATTGTAGACAAGATTCCCCTGTCCATCATTGGACAGGCTGGGAGACGGGTACCAGCCTGTCCAATGATGCCTGATGGATCTGAGCACCTGTTCCCATGGGAATCATGTTCCCAACTCCCCCAGGCAGCTAGGCAAAGCTCAGCCTGTATCTTCAGACAGCTCTCCCTTCTCATTTTAGGGGCAATGGATATTAAAGGGGCAGGTCTGTCCTGAAAAGGGGCTATGTAATATTGACAGAACATCTGGTCCCCATGTCCGAATTTAGCTTCTGAAGCAAGTTCTTCCTCTTCCTCGAGCTAGGCAAAGCCGATGCAGCTAAGGGCTTATCCACACCCAAATGTTGCACCATTTTAACTCCACTGGTACAGTTAGTGATACAAACCCCGTAGCATGGATGCCGTGATAACAATATACAGGTGCTAATACCAGCATCGCTAAACCTGTAGGCTGGGTGAAGACACCTTTATACCAGAGTAACTGCACCCATCCTACGGCTTGTGCTGGTATAACTAGTTCAGTAAAAAAAAAAAATCGCACTCAGCAGAGTTATACCGGGCCACACGCTGGTGGAGAGCAGGCCTGCGCTCCCATTGGTTGCACTCTGCACACCATTACAAGTGACATGGCTGCAGCAGGGAAGGGTGTCACCGAGGTCAGAGCACGATGTGGCCAGGGCTGTGCTGGGGGCCTCAGGGGCAGTGTGTGAAGGGGATGGGGCTGTGCAGGGGTCACTAGTGAAGGGCCTGGTGCTGTTATGGGGTTCACCAAGGCCAGTGAAGGGGCCAGAACCGCCTGGGGGCTGCCGAGGGCAGAGTGCAGTGGGCACAGTGGTCTCCAAGGGCAGCAGATGAAAAGACCAGGGCCACGTGGCGGTCACCGAGGGCAGTGGGGATGGGGGTCACCAATGGCCTCATTTGCCCAGAAGAGCCTTTCATTACAGGCGATGAAGCAAGAGGAGAAAAGGACCCAGCTTGACTTGCTTAGGGTCCTAAAAATGTATGTAGGTGCTTAGCTTTAGGTCCCTCCTTTGAGCCATTTGGCCTCAGATCCCAGACTTGGGGGTTTGCAAGGCTGGCAGGCCAGGAGAAAACCCAACTTTCTGCGTGGAACCTGGGCAGGCCGGCCCTGGAGCAGCTGAGAGACAATAGCATAGGGCCTCTACTCTAGCCGTGCTTTGATCAGCACCCGTGTCTTTGTCTCACTAGCTCTGCCCCTCCGCACTCTGGCTGCCGTTAGCACAGGTTATTTCTGAAGGTGGTGATGGACCTTATTGGCAGGAGTAACCCATGCTGCAGGGGGCTAAGGACTAGTGGTTGTAATTTGCAACAAGGGGGTTCATTTGCAGAGCTATAGAGCAGCCACAGCTTCGGCTGAGGCCAATGGGAGCTCCAGGCGCCCAATGACTCTAACATTCAGGCCCCAGTGATAGTGGTAGCATTTGCCCAGCGTAGTTCCTGGCTTTCTATGCTGCCTCTTGCGTTCAAAGCATCCACCCTCATTACAGAGCAGGGACACATCCGTCTGGAGGAGCTGAGCTCCTGCTCAGAACTAGCATGTATGAAATGCTGGCTCCCATCTCTCCATCTCCTCCGCTGCTCAGGGGGTGGAAGTGTCTAGATCAGGGGCAGGCAAACTTTTTGGCCTGAGGGCCACATCGGGTTTCTGAAATTGTATGGAGGGCCGGTTAGTGGAGGCTGTGCCTCCCCAAACAGCCAGGCGTGGCCCGGCCCTGCCCCCTATCCGACCCCCCCCCCCGCTTCTCGCCCCCTGACGACCTCTCCGGGACTCCTGCCCCATCCACTCTTCCCTGTCCCCTGCCGCCCAATCCACCCCCCCGGGACTCTGCCCCATCCAACCACCCCTTCTCCCTGTCCCCTGACCGCCCCCGAAACCCCTGCTCCTGACTGCCCCTCGCTGCCCCATCTAACCCCTCCTCCTTCCTGACTGCCCTCCCAGAACTCCCGCCACCATTCAACCCCCGTTTCCTGCCCTCTGACCGCACTAACCCCATCCACACACTCCGCCCCCTGACCACCACCCCAAACTCCCCTGCCCTCTATCCAACCCCCCTGCTCCCTGCCCCCTTACCTGGAGCACTGGTGGCTGGCGGCGCTACAGCTGCTCCGCCCAGAGCACCAGGACAGGCAGCCACACCACCCAGCTGGAGTCAGCCACGCCACCGCGCAGCACAGAGCACCGGGTCAGGCAGCCACGCCGCCCAGCTGGAGTCAGCCACGCCACCGCGCAGCACAGAGCATCGGTCAGGCTGCGGCTCTGCAAGAGCATTGCGCCGGCGGCACGGCAAGCGGAGGCTGCAGAGGAGGGAGAACAGCAGTGGAGGGGCCGGGGGCCAGCAGGAGGGTCCCGCAGGCAGTAGTTTGCCCACCTCTGGTCTAGATCATCTGAAGGCTGGGTGGTCACCTTATATGGGTGGATGTCATGGGGGAAGGGTCTGATCCCTCCAATCAGAGGATCTCAACTCAGTCATGTGAGCTGTCACTCACCCGTCTCTATGCCCCACCCCAAACCTCCCAAGACGAGAATTTCGGCTCAGGAACCTGTATCTGCTCAAAGGGGATCTCGAAGCTGAAGGACTCATTGAAGTAAGGGTTCAGGGTCTTCTTCTTCACAGTGGTCTTCTTCTTCTTCAGCCTCTTGCCATTCTGCATCAGGTGGATCTTCACATACGGATCTGCAGGGAGAGCCCAAAGCGGGAGAGGTCAGAGCCAGCCTTACCTGTGGGCATACAGGAGCACAGAGACTGTAGAGGGCAGGGTAGCCAAGCTGGGTTTATCTGTGACTCGGGGGTATGAGCTGGCAGAGTGCATCATGCAATGTAGCGACCTGCTGTCAAATCAGGAGTGGGTGGGAACAATAAGCACACCCCATTTCTCTATCTGGCTACTGTTAAGTACCTACATGGAGAGAAGATACCTGAGAGCACAGGGCTCTTCAATCTAGCAGACAGCTCGGGTCCTGCCAGGAAGACGGGCAGCCGTGATGGAAGCCGTACCCGTCGCAGCTGCTCCTGAACGACCACTTGGGCTTGATTCCTGTGTCTCAGGAACTCCTTGACCCCAGAGTGAGCCGTGTCCATGTTCCTTTGTACTGGGGTCAGTGCATACACAGGCAATGGGGAGCCCAGCCCCACAGAAAGTCAAAGGGCACACAGGGAGCAAGACCCGCTCCCTCCCTTGGGGGGCTGGGGGGCAGCCACCCGCGGAGATGATGGCCTCAAGACAATAAGATGAAGGCTACTGGAGCATTGTTTTGCAGAGGGAGCTCTCTGACCCTCTGTTCCTAAAGCTCATGCTTCAAGCCAGTCGCCTGCAGGCGTCAGGGAGGAATTCCCACCCCCCCCCCCCATGTATGCAGGGGGGTGGTCTCCGTCCTTTGAAGCAGCAAGGATGGCCATGGCTGGAGAAGGGACATTGGGTGGGGTGAGCCAGGGCTCTGAGCTGGCATCGATCATTCTCTCACTCAGGTGCTTGACTGCAGCGTGTGGGTCACTTGCCAGGATTATCTGGGTCTCTCTCACATAATCAGTTCCCTGCCATTGCAGGGGCCTCGCGCACTGGTGCACCTCAGTCCCGCCTGTTCTCTGTCGGTGGTACAACAGTCTAGTCTCCTCTGGGCTGGAACACTTTGAGCTAATTTTGGTTGTTGGGTTTAAGGTGGGGGTGCTGGGTGGTCTGTGAGATACAGGAGCTCAGACTAGATGATCTGTGTGGTCCCTTCTGGCCTTAAGCTGTATGACTCCATAACCCCACTGGACACAGCTCTCAGCACCTGGGTTTCTGATTTAAAGGCTGAGCCCTGGGCAGGAATTCTGCCTGGGGGAGGTTAGTCAGCAGCAGGATTGGGCTGGTGTGCGAGAACAGGAGCACCATCTGGTGCTGGAAGGTGGCTCTGCTCTTACCTGAGAGACCCCCGACATCCATCTTTTTCAGGTTCTTGGCTTCCAGGATGCAGACGGTGAGTTTCCCGGCGGTGGGCACGTACCGTAGCGAGATGCAGATATCTCCCAGCTTTTCTGGCTGTGGAGCAAGGGGGAAAGCAGAGGTCAGTGCTTTTCCGTGCCCTGGTATCCTGGGATATTTGCACTGAGAATCAATCCCTCGGGAAACCATGGGAGGAGATCCAAGAACCCCTTCACCCATCGAGCTAGCCCCTGCACTGGACACCACACTGCATCACTGGTGCAGGCTGGCAGGAGGTCCATGACAGTGCCAGTCCCCAGCTGGTGGGAGAGGCCAGATCAGTTCTAGCAGTTTTTACCAGACTTAAGGCAGGGCTTTTGCACAAGGAAGACACCTTGCCGTGGACAGTGGGACCTGAGTTCTGTGCAGGTCTCAGGGTACAGCCAAAGCCCATGTTAAATTGGGGGTTCTCCCCATTACTAGGCCCCCCAGCTCAACATGAACTGACACACAGAGTAGTATTTACCAGCTCCTGCAGTCAGACCACTGTACCAACAGTATTGAGTTCGGCCTCGCAACCCTTCCTGTGAGGTGCGTCACTATCATTAACCCCACTGTGCAACTGGGAAAACCAAGGCACAGAGGGGCGGTGACATGGCAAAGTCAGACCTAAAACCCAATTCTGCTGACTGCCAGCCACATCACCCCACCACTTCTTTCTTCCTTAGCATTCATCAATGGAGCCTCCTATTTCCTGGGAGGTCCATAAGCATTATATTGACTTAGCGAGGCTAAGTGACTTCCCAGGGTCACACACCATGGCAATGGTGGACCTGGGAATAGAACCCAGGAGTCCTAACATGTAGCTGTGAGACCCTACTTGCTTGCCAGAGCTGGGAATAGACCCCAGGACCTTTGTCCCTTGCTCCCACCACTAACCCACTCTCCTGCAGGTTATCAATCTCCCGTTGCAGGATGGATCCTCTTTCTCCCCCTTTCTCCCCCCAGTACTCGCCTGCAAAGACAACTCTTATAAGGACCTTGAAAGCACAGCCCACCCTTCTGCCTGATGAGCCCAATTCCTGACGCTTTGCAGCACATTTTCTGAACCCACCTCCTGCTGGCCAGACACCCCCAACTCACTTTGCCCTCCCATCTCACCTCCTCCTTCTCGCCGCCCTGCAGGTCTCTCCACTCCTCAATGGGCTGGCCCAGGTCCACTGTGTTCATGGGCACCTTGACCTCCCCAATGATGTCGTGCTTGGAGAAGCGATCAAAGTCGTAGATGGCCATCACCAAGGTTTTCCCGCCCAGCTCTTGGTAGGGAACCTGTTATGAAGAAGGACCCTTGCAAACCATTGCCATAGCCACATGGGGCCTGGTGTAAGGAAGGATCTGATTGGCTGACGAAGGATCTGGCAAGCGCTCATGCACCGCAGTGACTAAGACTGGGACCCCTTCACTGGTTCTTGCAATGAGGGGCCAGAATTGCTGTGTCAGAGCAACAGCACCGCTCAGCCACACAGCTGCACATGTAGTGCGGGCCAAGGGCTCTGGTCAGTACTTATAACTTCGCAATCTGGGCAACTGCCTTGGTTCTCATTCAACATGCTGGTAAATTATTTACTGGGGGCAGCCCCTCTACCGGGGAGGTGCAGTTCCTGTTTGGGGCAGGGGCAGAAGGCTGGGATACATCCCTGGCTGGAAGACAGACAGGAGTTCTGCCCTTCTGACAGTATTACACTGCCTTAACAGCAAGGCTAAGGGGCTCCTCGTGGTCACACACCATGGCAATGGCAGACCTGGGAATAGAACCCAGGACAACTGTTCCCTGCAGGACAGAGTGGGGTCTAGCAATTGGGGCTGGGGACCACTGTGCTGGGGGAACTGGAAAGGGTCTCACCTTGAAGACGAAGGTCTCATTGAAGGCTGGGTTGAGGGTCTTCTTCTGCACTTTGGTCTCGTATTTCTTCTTCTTGTCCGGGAGCAGGAAGACTTTGACGTACGGGTCCGAGGTGCCGCCCATATCCAGCGCCGGGAGCTCGGCCGCTTGGAGAATGCCCACCGTCAGCTGGAGGGGGAAGAGGGATGTTTCCCTCAGTGAGACGGCTCACCAAGACGCCGCTCCCACTCCACACTGCATGGAAAAGATTCCCAGTGGATCTTCCAGCTCCACATTCCTTCTGCCCCTGGCCAGTCAGGGACGGCGCTTGGTCACCCTCCCCCACACACTGCTGCAACTGGGGGCAGGAGATCGCTGGCTGAGCCGTGTATTCCCACAGACGGTGCTCTCTGTGTGGTGACGGTGGGCCTGCCAGCTCTGGGCTCAGGGCCCGGTGGAGAGGCACCTTCCATCCATCTTCCCCTTCCTCACATCCCAGGGTGCTTGGGGAGTGCTAGAAGGGGCCCTTTCAAAAGGCATGTGGGACAATCATGGTGAGGATAAATTCCCTCCCCACATCTCTGCCCTTTACAGGCACCTGTGCCACTCAGAGGCTGGTGTTCACCCCGTGCTCTTTGACCGGAGTTTCCAAGGGTGAGTCCTTCACTCGGACCCTCTCCCCACAGCTCTCCCACACTGCCCTGCCCTCCTTCCCCAACCTCGCCTCTCCTGCCCATGTCACCTGGTTAGCCTGGAAATCATAGTCCAGCGAGAACTGCAGCTTGCCCAGGTTCTCTGGCTCCTTCTCCTCCTCCTCACCTTCTCCCTCCGTCAGGCCCATCTCCGCGTCGTCGTCATCCTGTTTGTTCTGCAGAGGACACAGAGCCTGCCTGCTCAGCTATGAGGCTTCAGACCCTGCCGGCCGATCACACGCACATAGCTCTTCCCCAGCTCGGTGCCTCGGCGATTCCCAGCCTCAGAATTCATGCACCACTGTCACCGACTGAGAAGAGGCAGGAGGCTGAACTGGGGTTCTGTTCAGTGGACTCCCTAGAGACACTACCGCCCTCTACTGGAGGGACAGCAAGACCCTGCTCTACTGTGTAACCGGAGCCTGAACACAAGTGAGCTTTGGGAGCAGAAGAACCTGAGATCTAGCTGCCCTGATGGCTGTGAAGCCCTGGCAGCATAGCAATGGCTGGGAAGTAACGGATCTGTTACAGAAAACAGCACTGCCGGGAAAGCAGGCATGGGAGACGCCGCTGCAAAGCACGGAGGCCACTCGGTGGTCAGCACTGGCCAGACATAAAGGGGAGGGAGAGGTTACTTACTTCCTACGGTACCTGGAGTTCTTTGAGATGTCTTGTCCCGGTGGGTGCTCCATGGGAGGATGTGCGTGCACTCGGGTACTCTTGACTAGAGATTTTTTCGTTAGCAGTGTCTGCGGGTCTGTGCCTGTACCGTATGCCTCCTCATGCTCCAGTATGAGGGCATATAGGGAGGAGTGGACCCGCGCCACTCCAATTCCTTCTCAACCTCACAGAAGCAGAGGGAAAGGAGGGCAGTGGGTGGAGCATCCATAGGGACAACACATTTTGAAGAACTCCAGTTACTGTCCAAGGAAAGTAACCTACCCTTCTTCTTGGAGTTATTGTCCCCATGGGTGCTCCACAAAAGGAGGCTCCAGAGCAGTACCTCAGTGAGGAGGCGGGTGCTAAGGAGACGGATTCAGTGCAGAGTTTAGAACAGCTTCACCAATGGCTGCGTCCACTCTGGAGGCACATACTAAGGCATAGGGGTGTGAGAATGTGTCCTTGAGGGGGACCTTTCTCAGGAGGGCTGTGGGCATGGATTGAGCCCTAGTGGAATGAGCACTGACTTTAGGAGGGAATGCACTCATAGCACGCCAGAATACACCCCAAAACCCATTTAGATAGTCTCTGGGTAGAAACAGAGGGACCTCTCATCCTCTCAGCAAAGAAGATGAAGAGCCTGGGAGAAACCCTGAAAGGTACAGTCCTGTGTAGGTAGAGGGCCAGAGCTTGTCTTGTGTCCAGAGTATGGAGACTGGCCTCTTGCCTCAAAGACTGAGGGCTAGGATAAAAGATCAGTAGTTGGATGTCCTGACCAATATGGAACTCCGACGAAACTTTAGAGAGGAAACGAGGTAACTGTAAGGACAGAACTGTGTATGGTGGCCCCTAATTCACCTATCCTCCTGGCCATGAGGAATGAAGTCTTGAAGGGCAAATAGAGGAACGAACAGGTTCCCATGGATTCAAAAGGATGCCCTCTTAACACATGAAGCACTAAATTGAGGTCCCAGAGTGGAGTAGCCTCCTGCACTGGAGGAAACAAGTTAAGGAGGCCCTTAGAAACGCTGCAGTTGTAAGATGTGTGAAGATCAAGAATCCTTCGACTGGCTTCTGAAATGCTGTGAGAGCAGCTAGGTGAACTTTGACCGAACTCAAGGAGAGACCCAGCAATTTCAGGTTTAACAGGCAGTCAAGTGAAGACTTGGCAGGGGACATGGAGCAACGAGAGCACCAAATCCAGAAACGCTTCCATTTCTGCACGTAAGTCTTTCTTGTGGTGGGCTTCCTGCTATTCACCAGAACTGTCTGGACTGCAGGAGGACACGCCTGCTCTAAGCCCAGAAGCCGTCGAGGAGCCAGGCCTTGAGAGGTTGGGGTGGGTTTACAGCTCAACTCCTGTATAAGGATGTCCGTCAACAGAGGGAGGCGAAGAGGCAGACACAGCAAAAGACGAGTCAGGGCCAGGAACCATAGCCTGGGTTCTGAGACTGATCACTGCTCTTTCTTGTTTCAACTTTTTCAGGACTGTGCAGCAGGAGAATTGGGGGATAAGTGTATAGCAGACCTCGAGGCTAAGGGGCACACAGAGCATCTCCCTTCTTGAGTAGAAATATCAGCACTTCGTACTGAAAGGCATCATAAAAAAGTCTACCAGTGGAAGACCCCAGGTAAGGCAGATCTTACAAAAGACTGAATCATTCAGTTCCCTCTCATGGAAGAATCTGCTCCATGAATGTACAATGGTGTTCTGCAGTGCTGGCAGATAAACAGCTGAAATATCTATCTGACGGGCTCTGCACCAGTTCCACAGCTTTACCAACTCTTTGCATAAGGACTGGGATTTGCTCCTCATTGGTGGTTTATACACTACCTGCCTTCTCAGCTACCTTACATCACTCTGACCAAATGGCATAACGGACTGCTTGGAGTTCGAAGATGTCGATGTGAAGTAATGACCCCCGAGGAAAACCACCTGCCTTGAGCTGCATTATTGCAGAGGTGAGCGCCTCAGCCTGGGAGTGCGGTGTCCATGGTAATGACGTGAGCAGCAGGTAGGGGTGAGAAAGGGGTTCCCACACAGTCTTTGAGGATTTTTCCGCCAAGAGAGGGAGCTGAGTCCCCTCAGAGGCACTGATACCCTTCCAAACACATTGTGTGTATTGGGGGGATAGGGTGCCTTGAGCCAGGCTTGAAGGGACCAGGTGCGCCATCTTGCATGGGAGTTACAAAAGTACAAGCTACCACGTGTCCACAGTTGAAGGCAAGCCCTCGCTGCAGTTCGTGAGCTTTGTTGCGGCATGGAGATTTGGCTGGACATCGTGGCAAACCTGTCTGCAGGTAGATACAATCTGGCTGCCACAGAGTCTAGGGCGGCGCTGGTAAAGCCTATGCATTACACAAGTATCAAAGGCGATTTCTCTATACGTAGCTGAAGGCCCAGGGAGTGGAAAAGGGCTAGGGCCTGCTTGGTAGTGGACTGCACCTTGAGCAAAGAATGACCCTTGAGGAGCCAGTCCCCAGTAGGGGAGGATGATTTCCCCCAGTTGCCTAAGGCTGTCTGCTACAATGGAGAGGACCTTCTTAAAGACTCTCAGGGCAATTGACATGGTACCGGTAGTGTGTGGTGCCCACTACAAATCTGAGGAAGTGCCAGCGCTCTGAGTGTATGGCAACATGAAATTAGGCATCCTGGAGGTCGAAGGTTACAAACCAGCCCCCGGTATCTAATCATGGAATAACTCCTGCAAGGGTGAGCGTCCTGAATACGGAGTGTTTAGAATCCAAAGGTCCAGAATCAGTCACCACCCTCCTTTTCTCTTGGGACCAGGAATAAAATCCCTTTCTGACGAAGCCTGAGGGAACAAGTTCTAATCACCCTCAGTTGCAGGATGGATTTCACGTCCTGCTTTAGGAGCCCCTCATGAACAGGCAGGGGGAGGAGGCGGGGAGGGGGCCATGTAGCTGAAATGGATGGAGTAGCCCATCAAAATCCCCTCTGGTACCCATTTGTCTGAGGTGACGCGCTCCCAGAAAGGGAGAAAATGGGCAAACTGTGCCCATAGGATGGGTGAATGGAGGGTTGATGCAGCTGAAGATCCGATGGGGAGAGCTTTTGGTCCTTGACTAATGGGTCAAAATGGTTGTTTGGCTGAGGTAGCCAATTGAGAGGTGATGGTGGAAGATGGGCCTTTCTTATGCAGTCTGGGCCTCTTTCTAGGCAGCTCAACCAATCTTTGGGGGCCTGAGAGTACACAGGACATGAGCGTTGCCTTATCTGAGGCTTGCTGTATCTTCTCTTTGTAGATGGTGCATGTGTGCCGAGAGATCACAATATTGCCTTTAGTCCATGGCATCACTAAAAAATTTAGGCCCTTTAAAGGACCGGTCTTCCACAGTGTGTTGTACCTCCCTGGGCAGGCTGGAGGACTGGAGCCAGGAGGCACAGGGCATGACTACAGCAGTAGCCATAGAGCACCAGGCTGTATGTGCCACATCAAGGGAAGCCTGCAGCAACACCTTCGTGATTGTCTGACCCTCTGTCATAAGAGCTGGAAACGGCTCTCTCTTGTCCTGAGGCGACAAATCAGTCCAATGGGAAAATTTAGAACAATTTGTAAAGTCACCTTTTGCCATCAGGGCTTGATAGTTGGTGACTCTGAATTGAAGGGAGGCCTTTGAGTAGCTGATACAACCTAGAAGGTCCAGCCATTTAAGCTCCTTATCAGTTGGTGTTGATGTGAAGCAACAATGCCTACTTCTCTCATTGGTAGTGTTGACGACCAGAGAATTAGGGATGGGATAGGAGAACAGGTGCTCCAAACCTTTGGCTGGGACATAGTATTTTTTATCCGCCCTCTTGCAGGTGGGTGAGATGACAGCCGGAGTCTGCCACACTGCACAGGCTGGTGACAGTAGGGCCTCGTTGACAGGTTAGGTTCCCCATCCCTGAGGGGAGGCGTGCAGGATGTCCACCGCCAAGTCCTTCTGATCCTGGACTTCCTCCAAAGGAATCTGTAAAGCCTCCACTACGTGCTTCAGAGGATCCTCAAAGGCCTTGAATCATCCATGTAGGACGGTGGAGAGGCACAGCTGCCTCATCTGGGGAGGAAGAGGATGGTGGTGTCTTCTCCTCTGTTTTCAATGGTGGGTCTTCTTGAGGAGGATGAGGAGGGTCCTGAGGATGTTATTGGCCAAGAATCTTGGTGGATCCTCTTGTGTGAAGACACCCAGTAGACTCAGTCCCTGCGAGGGGCCCAATGGTTCAAAAAAAAGCCCTCTTGGGAGGGGCATAAGGAAAAGGAGTAGGGCTCCAGAAGTGTTCCTGCCAGTGCTGATGGGTTATGCATAGGCTGGTTCCTGGCATCTCATCCTCAGGGAATGTCAGGGGAAGGAGGGTGAAATGGGTCAGTGGGGGAGCCTTGAATGGATACCTCTGAATCAAAGGAAGTGTCCTCTCCCATGTTCAGTGGTGAAGCTAGTGGAGTTAGTACTAGGCTTGGATCGGTACTGGGGGTCGAACTGGCAATTGTGATGGTGCTGGTGGGTGAGCATTTATATGAGGCTGTGGCAGATGTGTTGGTTCCAGTTGGCATGCAGGTGCTGGTGGGAAAGTCCTCCCAGTACCCTCAGCACAGGGGACTTGGTTCCTCCAAGACCTGAAGGTCCTCATGAACGAGGAACAAGGAAGGCACCAGTGAGCCCGGGTAAAACACCTCTAGTGGTATCGGAGACAGTGGACTCACTTGCTCTGGAGAGGCCCGGGTGAAGGTAGACGGTACCAGGTGATATGGTTTCTTCAAAGAGTCCTTCCTCTTCAAGGAGTCCTTCTGTTTGGAAGAGTCCAATTCTGGTACCAATGGGTCTATCGTTCGCTGCTTGGTGGTGGGCTTTTCAGTGCGTGGCTTCGCAGAAGAAGCCTTCCTTGGAGGCATCAGTGCCTTGGTACCGTGACTGATAGGAGCTTCAACAGGAGATGTGGTCTCATTGCTCCCAGGTTAAAGCAGGTAAAAATATATGTACAGGTGAGTCACAGTCTATAAAGTCAAAAGGTAGCAGAGATGTAGTGTTCTGCCAGTTTCTCAAAAGTCTTTCAGGGCTACCCAGGACAATGCGGGGATCTCTGCCTCCTTGTTCAGTTTTCTGCCCTATTAGAATCCAAACAGCCAAGACATGAAGAATTTTTCCTTGTGTCCATATTTATTGCTTTTTCTCACAGAAACCAAGCTGACAGTAACAGCTCCCACGCACGCCCCATCTTCATGGATGTAGAGGGGTGAGGTGGGGTGGGGGAGGAATGCACTTAACAAAGGCTTTGATCTCACACACAATGCCCATTTGCTCTCTCTGGTACAAGTTCTTCATTTGCATGAAACAAGGCTTCCTTCTCGCTTGATAGGTTACTTAGTTACAGGGGTACATACAACGCAGATATTTGCCATTACATTATACCAGGGCACTGATAAGTGAAAACAATGCATGCAACATCCCACCCGTTTTTCATGAAGGTTAAACACATTCTTATACATTTTAACATCTACTTGGAACAATACTAACACACACGTGAGCTGTGAGTTTGTCAGTTCTCAGCTGACGCCTAGGCCTTGGTCAGAGCTGGCACTTGCCTTACCAGCGTCACACCCATCATGAGGCTGGCAAGACTTGAATCCTGGGATCTTGGGCATAAGCCGCCAGGAAAGCCACTGGTCGAGAGGAGCGAAAAGGGGAGAAGGGGGAACCCCCTCTCCCAAAGCTAAGAAATCATGCGAAGAAAATGAAATAATGACACAATTAAAGCAGCAAGATAGCAGACACTACAGAATTCTGTCTCGAGCTGCAGGCAGTTGAGAAGGAGCTGGAGGGCCACGGGACCACTTCTGCTAGACGCCCTCGTGCCGGAGCACAAGAAGGCATACGGCATAGGCACAGACCCGCAGACACTGCTAACAAAAATACCTCCAGTCGAGTGCACCTACACATCCTCAGGCAGAGAGGCTATAGGGACGAGAACTCCAAGAACAGAGGGAGCAGCCCTGGGCGGATGGAGGCCATGGCCTCCCTGCAGACGGGCCAGGAAGGGGAATGGGGATATGGCCCTTGCAGTAAAGGACCAGAGTAAGAGCCCCCAGCCTTTCCAGCATGGAAGGCTACAGGCACCCACCTTCCTGCAGGGGAACGTAGGACCAACATTCAGAAACTGTCTCCCAAAGACAAGGCAAAGTGGCTTGTCCAAGAACTGGGGTGGAGCAGGAAACTGAACCCCGGGCTAGTGCCCAAACCGCTGGCCCATCCCTCCTGTCATGCATTATCTGCTACATATTAATCTATTCAGGGGAAGGAGGCGTCTAGGAGCAATGTGGCAATGATCTCTTAGATGTGAACAAGGCATGGGAGCAGAGCCACAGCTCAGCTGGGGAGTTCCCCTCTGACCTCCCAGACCTTAGCCTCAGACACAACTTGTAGCCTGTGCCTTGCAAAATGGGGCTTTGTATAGTTTTCCTGTAGAGCAGTGGATGTATTGGAGCCCCAGCTGCCCACTCTCCCTGGAGAACTCTTCAACATGCATTGGGCCTGCCGCGCGTGAGCTTTGGAGCTAACTGGTGCATTGCACAAATCCCCAAACCCCCCTCTTTGCATGGCTGATAGAGAAGCGACATTCACTTTGTCACCTACCATGTGTTGCCATCCAGGTTAGTCAGAAAACATGGAGACAGAACAACACAGAAGAAGGACAACGAGAGCACAGGGAAGGAAGAGAAGGACATTATAGAGACAACCACCACACAGATAATCAACAACACCCAATGCGTGTGAGAAACAACAGACTCCACCCTCTTAAAGGCACACCGTACCCAGGCTGTGTGCGACCCTGGAGTGGGCTCTACTTCAAGCAGTGAATTTTGAAAGTTTTGTCAGCACCAACATTGATTTTGTACATACTCAGCCAATCTCTAAAAGGGGGGTGCCCATTCATGCACTTTGCCCTCGCTACATGTATCTGAAACAAGCCAATTTCATCTTTCCCTTTAATGGAAAAGTGCCCAGCAAAGCCACGGTAGTTGCTACCAGTCCAGTGTTTCTCTGGAAACCAAAAGCACAGGAAGGAGAGAGAGAGAGAGAGAACATGATTTTCCTTACAAAGAGAACAGCATAATACTCCTCTGTATAACCCGTGTCTTAAAGGGACAGAGATGGGTGGAGAAAGGAAACTGACATGAAAAGGACGAGAAAATGAAGCCACTGTGACATCCTGGCTAAGTGTGCATGATCACCTCTCCCCGGCTAACGGATACAAGCCCAGCTACTAGTGCTGTCCCCTGCAGAGATTCTCCTTTAGCTCAGGTGGGCGAGGTCTGTCTTTTCAGAGCAGCCCGGCCTGCTTTCTGCGCCATGGAGCACGTAACAATAATGGGCAGCTGTTTATTCAGCTCTTTTGGAATCCCCATCCCAGCTGTGGGCATCCTGAGGAGCTATGCTCTTGTTGAGATCAGACCCATGCCAGTCATGGCCGCCGAGTGCATGGCAATAGCTCTTTCCCCTGTTCCTTTGTATATGCATCAGCCTGTCGCTGCCACTGCAAGCCCTGGGTTTGCACCAACCCTCAGCCTCTGCCTCATACCAAGCAGCCTCCCGCCTGGTGCTAGGACCGTCCCTCCAGGCACTGCACTTCCCTTTAGTGCTCTGGAGCTAGGCGGTGTCACTAAGGCACCGCCCTGCCGTGGGGCGATGGGAAGCCGCATCAGCCAAGAGGGAACTCCAGGAGAAACAATCCTTTCTGAGCTCTAACCAGGCCCACTGCACCCCTTGGATGCAATGTGCTACCCTCAGCTCCCCTCCGCACCCTGTGGGGGCAGCACAGACTCCAAGGGGTACTAGCAGGTGATGCACAAGGGGCACAAATTGGTATAGTGAGGCAGGCTCCTTGCACCATTCCCTACTGCACACCTGCCAGGCTGGTCCTACAAGTGTCTTCCTAGATACATGGGGGTGGTGATCGCCTCCTAGGTTTCATCCTCTGCTTGTGTAAGTAGCAGGGACAGTGACGTGGGTTGGGGGATGCCACTAGTAACAGGGCAGGGTAAATGCACAGAGCTTGAAGAAGCAGTTCACTGAGGCATTCAGTCACCAATGATCAAGTCCTGATAAGACTCGCCATCCCCAGAGGAGTGAGCCCCTGGGCTTCACCTCACTAAAATGCCTCCTGCAAATGCAAAGATGCCAGCAGTATGGGCTATAAAATGTTCATGTCCCAGCCTGGCTGGAAAGGGGGGTGGGGATTTGGAGCCTCTCCCCGACCCAGGCTCCACATGGCTGACTTGCTGGATTGCTACAAGGATCTGCTGCCACGGTGGATTGATTAAAACAAAAATGAAGAGTTCACTAACAGATCTGTTAGTCTTTAAGGTGCCACCGGACTCCTCATTTTTGTGGCTACAGACTAATGTGGCTACCCCTCTGATACTTGGTGGATTGATTGCCAAGTCCAACGGCATAGATCCAAGCAGCAGATGCCAGCTGAAGGGGGAATGACTGGTTGATTGGAAAGGTCTAGCCCAGGTCTGAGAGGCATGTGCTGCAAACCAGTCTGTATATGGTGCTTTCCATAAAACAGGCCTTTGGGATCCCATCTGCCCTCCAGTATCTCTAAATCCTCCGACTTCCCTTCTGAATAGGATCAGCTAGTGCTGTTGGGGCCTGATTCACACCAGCTGGCAGAACTCAAGCTGTGGGCCCTGCTAATGGAAAGTCCATCCAGACAGGTCCCACTGCTGTGGGCAATTCCTGCTGTGCTGGGGCATCGCTGCTGGCTGGCACTGTTGAGGAGGGTGCCGGGAGGAAGGCAAGGCCAGGGCATGCCAGTCTGGGACCATGGGGCTCCCATGGAACTTGCCTCACCATTTCCCTAAGTGAAAAGAAAAAGGACGCATGGGCAGAGGGGGGTGAGAGTCCACCCTGGAAGAAACTCATGGGTTCTCAGGAAAAGTCACTGGGCACTTTGTTTTCATGAGGGAAAGTACACAAAATTGGGACAGGGGATGGTTTTTCAGCAGCTGTAGTCAGCAGATGATCCACCAGCACCTGTGGGCGTTGTTTATGAGGTGCCACGGATCAAGTGAGCATCTGGTGTTCCTCTTATTCTAGCCATAAATGTTCTCCAGGAAGGGCCAATGAAGCGGTTTGGAGACAAGTTAGGACCCTGTTCTTGAACTTTTGCCGGCTCCTAGGACCAAACCTGACCCTAATCTGTTGGGAGCTTGTATGTTTGGAGCCTATGTTCCCCCTGGAACTTTTCAGTCTCATGCACCTCACGCTGCTCTTCTGGTTAGCAGCTATGACTGTTATCTGAAGCACTAAAATGCCTCAAGAAATGCTGCTCTCCCTGGCTTTCCAGCCCAAATCTCATGAGACACCCCGTTTTTGTGATATTCCCCGTCCCGCTTTGTATACTTGAGGGGTTTGCAGTTTGATCACGTTGCTGGGTGATCACTGATCCTGAACTCTGACTCTTCAGGATGCTCCTCATCTCCCCTGAAGGGGCTGATCCTTAAAACGTGAGAATGACTAAAAGCAAAGAGGAAATGGGAGGAAACGGGGAAAGAAATACTTAAATGGCCTGAAATTTATGAATGGTGGTTCAGATAACACAATCTGCTGTTTTATACCAGTCAGACTCTCCGACGTCTTTAAGCTTTAGAAGCAGACAGCGATCCTGTGGGGAACGTGAGATAGTTGTTGTGTCAAATGATAAAGAACAGCAGATGCATTTCCATTCCTTGACAACAGAGAAGCAAACTCTGCTGATCAAGAGCAAAAAGCCCTGTGTAACTTCCTGATTCCCTTGGCTATCTCCTATGTGTCCTCTAGGTTTGGGGGAAACAGTGCTATTAACAGGTGGGTCTGAATTAAAACTTGTGTTACAAGACATCTCTATAAAAAAGACTGCACAAATGTATAATGGTAGGTAATGTAAAGCATGCCACCTGCTGGCATGTTTCATGGCTGGCTTTGTTCACAAGTTTGTAGGTTCAATAAAGTTGTTGTTTTGCGGCACATGACTCCCTCTGTCTGAAACCCTGTGTGTATGCGGAAGGTCAAAAATACCTGGATCCTAATTCCACGTCTGAAGCCCATTTCTAGTTAGGAAAACAACCCCCCCGTCCATACTGCAGAGGGGAAGACCCTATGACTCCTTAGCAAAATAGCTATTTCCCACCCAGTGTCTACAACTAACTCCTCAGGCTGGTTAAACCCTTCCCAAGTGCCTTATGGGAAAGTAACCCACCCTAGGACAGCTGGGGAGCGTTGTCTCCCTCTGGTGGTATTAATCTGCTCCTGCATCAGTTTGATGCCATTACTGCTTTAGCCCTAGCTCATGCTCGTAGCAGTAGAGGTCCCTGGGGTTCAAATCCTGCTCTCGGCGAAAGCTGAGCTGGTTACCTTCACTCCCTGTATCTGAGGAACTGCACACTTTTGCTGCTGCTCTAGGAATAAAGGACTGTGTTTGTTCCCTCGGTCAAAATTACAAGCAGGCCCTTTCTAACACGCTGTTCAAGGGACCCGGCTGAGCCTTTACCAAGGGGCGTTTTACCTGGTTTCCCGATTTCATGTCTTTCATGTTCATGGCGTTCTTCATCCCTTTGCCCTTCTCCTTCTTGTTCTTCTTCTTCTTGCAGCAGCATTTTTTGCAGATGCAGAAGCAGCAGGTGAGGAGGAGCAGGCCGCCTACCACAGCGATGGCAATCAGGGCCCAGGGAGGCACTGTCACAAAACAATGCCAGCCACATGATTAGTCTTGTGCCACAGCCACACCCCCAGCAGCCAGCACCCACCCGGTGCAAGGCCTCGGAAATGCCCCTGGGTTATACAGGGTGTTTGTCATTGCAGGGCCTGCGTGCGGCTCATTGCCAGGGTCACACACATCTACTGTGCTTTGCAGGGCACAGGCAAGTTGGGAAAAAATGGTTACCTACCTTTCATAACTGTTGTTCTTCGAGATGTGTTGTTCACGTCCATTCCACATTAGGTGTGCGCGCGCCGTGTGCATGGACGTTGGAAACTTTTTCCCTTAGCGGCTCCTGTCGGGTCGGCAGGGGAGCCGCGCCAGAGTGGCGCCTCCACGCTGGTGCATATATACCCCTGCCGACCCGACCCCACTTCAGTTCCTTCTTGCCGGAGACTCCGATAGAGGGGAAGGAGGGTGGGAAGTGTAATGAACAACACATCTCGAAGAACAACAGTTACAAAAGGTAGGTAACTATTTTTTCTTCTTCGAGTGCTTGTTCACGTCCATTCCACATTAGGTGACTCACAAGCTTACCATAGGAGGAGGGTAGGAGTCATGGAGCAATTGATTGAAGAACAGCCCTGCCAACCGCCGTGTCATCTCTGGCCTGCTGATTGACTGCGTAGTGGGCTGTGAATGTGTGCACCGATGACCGGGTGGCTGCTTTACAGATCTCCTGGATCGGGACGTGCGCCAGGAAAGCTCTTGAGGACGCTTGTGCCCTCGTTGAGTGAGCCGTGATCGCCGGGGCTGGAATCTTGGTGAGCTCATAGCATGCACGGATGCAGTCCGCAATCCATGATGATATACATTGCATCGAGACAGGAAGCCCTTTCATTCTATCGGCGATGGCGACAAACAACTGCGTCGACTTGCGGAAAGGTTTAGTTCGCTCCAAATAGAACACCAGGGCCCTTCAGACATCCAGAGTGTGCAGGCTATGGTGACTCTGGTCCGTGTGTGGTTTAGGAAAGAGTACTGGCAAACAAATATCCTGTCCTATATGAAATTGTGAGACTATCTTAGGGAGGAATTTAGAGTGTGGCCTGAGTTGTACTTTGTCCTTATAAAAAACTGTATAAGGAGGCTCCGAGGTTAGGGTCCTCAACTCGGACACCCTCCTCACCGATGTAATGGCCACCAGGAACGCCACCTTCTAGGAGAGGTGAAGGAGGGAGCAAGAGGCCGGGGGGGGGGCTCGAACGGGGGCCCCATAAGCTTGGAAAGGACCAGATTAAGGCTCCAGGGAGGGACCGGTGGGCGTGAGTAGGGGAACACTCTCTCCAGTCCCTTGAGGAACCGCACCACCATGGGGTTAGAAAACACAGAGCATCCAGATTCCCCCGGGTGGAACGCTGAAATGGCAGCTAGATGCACTCTGATTGAGAAAGGAGCGAGTCCCTGATGCTTGAGATGCAGGAGGTATTCTAGGATGACTGGAATAGTGGCCTGGAGTGGCTGTATCTGCTTAGGCTCACACCAGCAGGAGAATTTTTTCCACTTAGCTAGTGGAAGGTTTCCTACTGCCAAGGAGAATCTGCCGTACCGGAAGAGAGCACTGGCTCTCCATAGTGTTTAGCCAGAGAGCTTCCTCGCCATGAGATGCAGAGACTGCAGATCCGGGTGGAGCAGGCGCCTGC
Source organism: Trachemys scripta elegans (assembly GCF_013100865.1). NCBI lineage: Eukaryota > Metazoa > Chordata > Testudines > Emydidae > Trachemys > Trachemys scripta. Next base: position 132,719,871 of record NC_048301.1, on the reverse strand, counting down.
GGTCCTGCGTGATGAGATCCCGGTGCAGGGGCAGGGCAATCGGGATGGCCACTGATAGCTCTAGCAGGATTGTAAACCAGCACTGACAAGGCCAAGCTGAGGCGATCAAAATGATCATCGCCTTGTCCCTGCGAACTTTGAGGAGGACTCTGTGGATGAGTGGGAGCGGAGGAAAGGCATAGTTCAGACTCCCACTCCAAGGGATCGCGAATGCGTCTGCGACTGAGCTCGGACTGTGGTTCTGGAACGAGCAAAACTGTGAACATTGGCTGTTGTCCTTGGTGGCAAAGAGGTCCATTTGGGAAAACCCCCACTTCTGGAAGACTGATTGCAAGACGTTCGATCTCATCGACCACTCGTGTATGCGGTATGACCTGCTGAGGCTGTCCGCTAGCTGGTTTCGCTCTCCCGGGAGGTATGACGCTACAAGATGGATGGAGCGGGCTATACAAAAGTCCCACAGGAGAAGGGCCTCTCGGCAGAGGGGAGAGGAGCGGGCTCTGCCCTGCTTGTTTATATAAAACATGGCGGTGGTGTTGTCTGTCAGAACTGTCACGCTGTGACCTTCCAGAGTAGAGTGAAAGGTTTGGCAGGCTAGACAAACCACCCTGAGCTCCTTTACATTGATGTGGAGTGACACCTTGGACCACAAGCCCTGTGTCCTTAGGTCCCCTAAGTGAGCTCCCCAGCCGAGGTCTGATGCATCTGTCACCAGCGTCAGAGCAGGCTGCGGTGCGGCAAAGGCGATACCCTCGCATACTACGGGCCGATTGAGCCACCAGCGCAGGGAGTCCAACACCTGGGCCAGAACCGCCACGACAAGGTCTAGGTCGCCCTCTGCCTGGGCGATACGACTGGGCAAGCCACGCTTGTAAAGTCTGAGCCGTAGTGGAGCTACGTGAGTGCACGCCGCCATGTGCCCTAGGAGCTGCAGGCAGCATCTGGCCGTGGTAGTGGGGAATCTTAGCATCGAGTCTACCATGTGCTGGATGGCCAGGAATCTGGATTCTGGGAGGCTCGCTCACACCTGTACCGAGTCCAGCACTGCCCCGATGAACTCCAGCCTTTGCCTTGGTATGAGGGAAGTCTTGGGCACATTGACGAGAAGACCCGACCTGCAGAATGTATCCAGGGCCACCGTCACATGGGAGCAGACCTCCTCTTCGGACCGACCCACGAGGAGCCAATCATTGAGGTATGGGTATGCCTGTATTCTCCTCTTTCGCAGAAAGGCTGCCACTACTGACATGCATTTTGTGAACACACTGGGGGTTGCCGCCAGGCTGAACAGGAGGACCATAAACTGATAATGGTGCCGGTTTATGGCGAACAGCAGGAACCGCCGGTGAGTGGGATGAACAGCGATGTGAAAGTATGCATATTTCATATCGAGGGCAATGTACTAATCCCCCGGATCCAGGGACGGGATAATAGTGCCTAGGGAGACCAGGCGGAAGCGGACCTTGACTAAGAACTTGTTGAGCCCGCGAAGGTCTAAAATGGGCCGAAGGCTCCCCTTTGCCTTTGGGATGAGAAAATAGCGGGAGTAAAACCCCTTCCCCCTTAGTTCCCGAGGGACTTCCTCCACCGCCCCCGCCTCCAGGAGTGACTGTACCTCCTGCATAAGGAGTTGCTCGTGAGAAGCGTACCTGAAGAGGGACGGGGAAGGGGGTGGGTAGGAGGGAAGGAGGAGAACAGCAGCGTGTAACCCACTTGTACCGTGCATAAGATCCAACGGTCCAATGTTATATGAGATCATGCCTGGTAGAAGTGGGACCAGCGGTCCAAGAAACATACGGAAGGATCCGGGAGCTGGGTTGGTACGCTGTCCTCGAGTGCACCTTCAAAACCTCTGCTTGTTGCCAGGCTGGGGCTTGCCCTGGCCCTGGCTTTGATTAGGTGTGCTGTTCCGCCCACGTCTGTTGTCTCTGCCCCTCCTGCGATAAGGCTCCTGCCTAGGGCGAGGCTGGTACTGCCGTTGTTGCGACGATTGGGGCTTGAATGGCTGAGTCGCCGGGGTGTGCATTCCTAACGACTTGAGAGTTGCCCGGGAGACTTTAAGGCTATGCAGTCTGGCATCCGTCTGGTCGGAAAAGAGGCCAGACCCTTCAAAGGGGAGGTCCTGGATGGTGTTCTGGACCTCTGGCAGAAGGCCTGAAGCCATGCCGAGCGCCTCATCACCACACCTGAGGCAATTGTTCTGGCTGCTGCGTCTACTGAGTCCAGAGAGGCCTGTAAAGAGGTTTTTGCAACTGCCTTTCCCTCTTCCATGAGGGCCGTGAACTCAGGTTGAGAGCCCTGGAGCAAGGAGTCTCTACATTTGGAAACTGCTGCCCAGGAATTAAAATTGTGCCTGTTTAGGATCGCCTGCTGGTTTGCAATCCTTAATTGGAGGCCCCCAGAGGAGTAGACCTTCCTTCCGAAGAGGTCCAGATGTTATCCTCCTTGGCTTTGGTGGCCGGGGCTTGCTGGCCACGACGCTCCCGTTCATTCACGGCTGAGATGACCAGCGAACAGGGGGCCGGATGACAAAATAGGAAGTCGTATCCCTTGGAAAGGGCAAAGTACTTCCTCTCCATCCCCCTTGCTGTCGGTGCACTGGAGGCTGGAGTTTGCCAGACTGTCTTGTAGTTGGACTGAATTGTCTTTATGAGCGGGAGCGCAATTCTGGAGGGGCCTTCAGGGCTTAGGATGTCCACCATAGGATCCTTCTGCTCCACCACTTCCTCCGCTTGTAGGCCCAAGTTCTGGGCAACCCTGCGGAGCAGCTCCTGATGTGCCCTATGGTCAATCGGAGGAGGGTCCAACACTGCCGTGCCCACCACAGCTTTGTCTGGGGAGGATGAGGGGGTGAGGGCCTGCTGTGCCGCCTCCACCAGCTCATCATAGGCCGGGGGCACGGCTGAGCCCTGCCTGGTTCATTGTCCCTGGGACGGCCCCGGGCTCGCTGCTGCTTCTGCTCGCCGGTGTTCCGGAGAAGTGTCTGGCGGCCTGGATACCATAGCCTCTTTGGGTGTGGAGGGGTACCTGCGTGGGGACCAGGAACAGTGCACCGAATAGCCGGATCTTGAAGCTCTGGAGGAGGTCCCTTGCTGCTGCTGATAGGCCCACGGTGTCCAAAAGGGCCATTGTCCTGGCGGGCCCCATTGGGAATGCCACGCAGTTTGGGGCTCCCTGCTAGCCAGCGCCCTGCGGGCATAGCTGGAGCGGCCTGAGCCGACCTCGGATTCCGAGGATGCTGACCTCGAAGGTAGGGTTACCATATCTAGCAAATAAAAAAAGAGGACCCTCCACGGGCCCTGGCCCCGCCCATTTCCCCACCCCAGCCCGCCCCAACTCCACCCCTTCCCCGCCCTAACTCCGCCCCCTCCTCCCTCCCACTCCCAGCCACGAGGAAAGGGCTGCCCGAGCCCTACCAGCTTCACGGTTTGCTGGGCAGCCCCCAGACCCTGTGCCCCCGGCCGGCGCTTCCCCAGC